>NW_026776608.1:0-62302 GCF_030936135.1 Gavia stellata | reverse complement strand
CCGCGGGTGGGGTAGCCCCACCCCGGAGTTCCAGGGTCCTCCCACGGCGCCTTGCCGGTCGTCCCCCCCCCCCCTCCCCCGGGGGACCCCCAATTCCCGAGGGCCCGGGGGGGCCACTCACTCCGAGGAGGGCTCCGAGCAGCAGGAGGGTGCCCAGCGCCGCCGCTGCCCGCGGCCCCCATCGCCCCGCTCCGGCCCCGCCGCTCCGCTCCGCTCCGTCCCGCTCCGTCCCGCTCCGCTCCGCTCCCCCGCCCGCCCCCGGGGCCCCGCCCCCTCGAGGCCCCGCCCCTCGAGGGCCCGCCCCCCTCGAGGCCACGCCCCCCCCTCGAGGCCCCGCCCCCCCTCGAGGCTCCGGTCCGCGCGGGGAGGGGCCGCCCGGGAGCGCGCCCACGGGGTGGGGGGGGGGACACACGGGGGTGGGGGGGGGGGCAGCTCGGGGGAGTTGCGTGGGGACACGGGGGGGGGGGCAGGGGAGGTACTTCGGGGAACTTGGGGGGGGACACGGGGGGGCGTGGGGACACCGGGGGGCACCTCTGGGAACCTCCACGGGGACACGGGGGGGCGTGGGGACACGGGGGGGACAGAGGGATACAGCTCTGTGTATGCCCACAGGGACACGGGGCGGCGTGGGGACACCGGGGAGCACCTCTGGGGACTTCCATGGGGACACAGAGGGGACACGGGGGGGCGTGGGGACACGGGGAGACAGCTCTGTGTATGCCCACGGGGACACGGGGGGCGTGGGGACACCGGGGGGGCACCTCTGGGAACCTCCACGGGGACACGGGGGTGCGTGGGGACACGGTGGGGACACGGGGAGACAGCTCTGTGTATGCCCACGGGGACACGGGGGGGGCGTGGGGATACGAGGGGGGCGTGGGGACACCGGGGAGCACGTCTGGGGACTTCCATGGGGACACGGAGGGGACACGGGGGGGCGTGGGGACACGGGGAGGCAGCTCTGTGTATGCCCACGGGGACACGGGGGGGCGTGGGGACACCGGGGGGGCACCTCTGGGAACCCCCACGGGGACACGGGGGGCGTGGGGACACCGGGGGGCACCTCTGGGAACCTCCACGGGGACACGGGGGGCGTGGGGACACCGGGGGGCACCTCAGGGAACCTCCACGGGGACACGGAGGGGACACGGGGGGGGCGTGGGGACACGGGGGGGCAGTTCTGTGCACACCCACGGGGACACGGGGGGGCGTGGGGTCACCGTGGGGCACCTCTGGGAACCTCCACGGGGACACAGAGCGGCGTGGGGGACACGGGGGGGGCAGCTCTGGGGACTTCCATGGGGACACGGGGGGGACACGGGGGGGCGTGGGGACACGGGGAGACAGCTCTGTGCACACCCACGGGGACACGGGGGGGGCGTGGGGGACACGGTGGGGACAGAGGGAGACAGCTCTGTGTATGCCCACGGGGACACGGGGGGGGCGTGGGGACACTGTGGGGCACCTCTGGGAACTTCCACGGGGACACGGGGACACGGGGGGGGGGAACACGAGTGTACCCACAGGACACACGGTGCTCCCGTGGGACCCCACAGCCCGCAGGCACATGGGGCAGTATGGGCGCTATAGAGGCATGGGGGGCTATAGGGAGTGTAGGGGGCACGAGGGACATGGGGCAGTATGGGGGCTATAGGGGACACAGGAGGCTATAGGGGCTATGGGGACACCAGGGACATGGGGCAGTATGGGGGCTATAGGGACACAGGAGGCTACAGGGGCTATGGGGACACCAGGGACATGGGGCAGTATGGGGGCTATGGGGGCACAGTGGGTGTTATAGGGGCTATGGGGACACCAGGGACATGGGGCAGTATGGGGGCTATGGGGGCACAGTGGGTGTTATAGGGGCTATGGGGGGTGCCAGGGCATGGGGTGGTGTGGGGGTTATAGGGGACACAGGATGCTATAGGGCCTATGAGGGCACCAGGGTCATGGGGCAGTATGGGGGCTATGGGGGCACAGTGGGTGTTATAGGGTCTATGGGGGCACCAGGGACATGGGGCAGTATGGGGGCTATAGGGACACAGTGGGTGTTATAGGGGCTATGGGGGTGCCAGGGCATGGGGCAGTGTGGGCGCTATAGAGGCATAGGGGGCTATAGGGACTGTAGGGGGCACGAGGGGCATGGGGCAGTATGGGGGCTATAGGGGACACAGGAGGCTATAGGATCTATGAGGACACCAGGGACATGGGGCAGTAATGGGGGCTATGGGGGCACAGTGGGTGTTATAGGGGCTATGGGGGTGCCAGGGCATGGGGCAGTATGGGGGCTATAGGGGACACAGGAGGCTATAGGGGCTATGAGGGCACCAGGGACATGGGGCAGTATGGGGGCTATGGGGGCACAGTGGGGGTTATAGGGGCTATGGGGGTGCCAGGGCATGGGGTGGTGTGGGGGCTATAGGGGACACAGGAGGCTACAGGGTCTATGGGGACACCAGGGACATGGGGCAGTATGGGGGCTATAGGGGCACAGTGGGTGTTATAGGGGCTATGGGGGTGCCAGGGCATGGGGCGGTGTGGGGGTATAGGGGACACAGAATGCTATAGGGCCTATGGGGGCACCAGGGGCATGGGGCAGTATGGGCACTATAGAGGCATAGGGGGCTATAGGGAGTGTAGGGGGCACGAGGGGCATGGGGCAGTATGGGGGCTATAGGGGACACAGGAGGCTATAGGGGCTATGAGGGCACCAGGGGCATGGGCCAGTATGGGGGCTATAGGGGCACAGTGGGTGTTATAGGGGCTATGGGGGTGCCAGGGCATGGGCAGTGTGGGGGCTATAGGGGACACAGGAGGCTATAGGGTCTATGGGGGCACCAGGGACATGGGGCAGTATGGGGGCTATAGGGGACACAGGAGGCTACAGCGGCTATGAGGGCACCAGGGGCATGGGGCAGTATGGGGGCTATAGGGACACAGTGGGTGTTATAGGGGCTACAGTGGTGCCAGGGCATGGGGTGGTGTGGGGGTATAGGGGACACAGAATGCTATAGGGCCTATGAGGTCACCAGGGGCATGAGGCAGTATGGGCACTATAGAGGCATAGGGGGTTATAGGGACTGTATGGGGCACGAGGGGCATGGGGTGGTATGGGGGCTATAGGGGACACAGGAGGCTATAGGGGCTATGAGGACACCACGGGCATGGGCCAGTATGGGGGCTATAGGGGCACAGTGGGTGTTATAGGGGCTATGGGGGTGCCAGGGCATGGGGTGGTGTGGGGGCTATAGGGGACACAGGAGGCTATAGGGCCTATGAGGGCACCAGGGGCATGGGGCAGTATGGGGGCTATGGGGGCACAGTGGGTGTTGTAGGGTCTATGGGGGCACCAGGGGCATGGGGCAGTATGGGGGCTATAGGGACACAGTGGGTGTTATAGGGGCTATGGGGGTGCCAGGGCATGGGGCAGTGTGGGGGCTATAGGGGACACAGGAGGCTATAGGGCCTATGAGGGCACCAGGGGCATGGGGCAGTATGGGCACTATAGAGGCATAGGGGGCTATAGGGAGTGTAGGGGGCATGAGGGGCATGGGGCAGTATGGGGGCTATAGGGGACACAGGAGGCTATAGGGTCTATGGGGGCACCATGGACATGGGGCAGTATGGGGGCTATGGGGGCACAGTGGGGGGTTATAGGGGCTATGGGGGTGCCAGGGCATGGGGCAGTGTGGGGGGCTATAGGGGACACAGGAGGCTACAGGGTCTATGAGGCTACCAGGGGCATGGGGCAGTATGGGGGCTATGGGGGCACAGTGGGGGTTATAGGGGCTATGGGGGGACTGGGGGGTATGGGGTGCTATGGGGGCTATGGGGACACAAGGAGCATGGCAGATATAGGGGCTATAGGGGGCACAGGCTTTATAGGGCCTATGGGGGCCACAGCTGCTATGGAGGCACAGGCGTTTATAGGGGGGCTATTGGGCACCAGGTGCATGGGTGTCATGGGGGCTATAGGGGCACACAGGGGGGTTATAGGGGCTATAGGGGGAACTTGGGGCATTGGGAAGTATGGAGCATATTGGGGACAGAAGGGCCATGGGGGGCACAAGGGGGGTATAGGGGCTATGGGGGGTCCCAGGACATGAGGCTATGGGGGGAGCAGGGGCTATGGGGGGCACAGTGTTTATAGGGGCTGGGGGGCATATAGGGCCAATGGGGATCACAGCTGCTATGGGGGGAACAGTGGCCATAGGGGGTATGGGAGCCATGGGGTCACGGGGCCTATGGGGGGCACAAGGGGTTATAGGGGGTCTGGGGGCACCAGGGGCATGGGGTATGGGGGCTATGGGGGGCACTGGGGCTCTGTAGGGCACAGGAGTTATAGGGTCTGTGATGGGCACCATGCACCTATAGGGATCCTGGGAGGGGTTAGGGGGCTGTGGGGGGCACAGGGGCTATAGGGTCCGGGAGAGGGCTATATATGGGGGCCATAGGGGCCAGAGTGGGGCACGGGAGGTATGGGGGCTGTGGGGGTCACGGGAGCTATAGGGGTCCAGGAGGGGGGATATATGGAGCATTGAGTCCATGGGGGCTATAGGGGCAATATAGGGACACCAGGGGCATGGGGCAGTATGGGGTCACGGGGGGCACTATGGGGGGCACCAGAGGCAGGGGGGGTATGGGGTCTATAGGGGCACAGGGGTCTATGGGGTCTCTGCTGGGTGCGGCTGGCTGGGTGCCGGGTGCCACGTCCCCCCAAGGCCGAGGTTAATGGTTAACCCCCCCCCCGGTGCCCCCCCCCCGGGATCCAGGTGGGTGCCGGGTGCCCGTTCCCAGGGGTGCCCTTGGGTGTCCCCGATACCGGGGGGGATTTAAGGCCGGCGGCTGCACCCATGCACCCTGACTGAGCCGGGACCGCGATGCTGAGCCTCATTCTGCTGCTGGTGGCCGGTGGTAAGGTGTCCCCGAGCCCCCACCCATGTCCCCGAACCCCCACCCATGTCCCCAACCTCGGGTGGGGTGATGGGTGCCCGGTGGGTGACGGGTGCCCTGTCCCACAGGCAGCCGCGCTGCGGTGTTGCCGGACTCACGGGTGGTCAACGGAGAGGATGCTGCACCCTATAGCTGGCCCTGGCAGGTGAGCGGGCAGGGGGATAGGGTTGGGGGGGTGGCACCCATGGGTGCTGTGGCACCCACCGGTGTCCCCCGCAGATCTCGCTGCAGTACGAGCGGGACGGCACCTTCCGCCACACCTGCGGCGGGACCCTCATCGCACCCGACTGGGTGATGACGGCCGCGCACTGCATCTCGTGAGGGACCCCCCGAGAGCTGTGGAGGGTGCTGGGGGGGACGGGGTGCTGGGGGGGAGGGGGGGCAGGGTGGGGGGAGGGAGTCCAAGGTGCAACGGGGGGTCCAAGGTGGAGGGAGGGGTGCAGGGTGCAGGGATGGGTGCATGGAGGGGGGTCCAAGGTGGAGGGAGGGGTGCAGGGTGCAGGAGGGGTGCAGGGTGCAGGGATGGGTGCATGGAGGGGATGCTGGGTGCAGGGGGGGTGCTGGGGTGCAGGGATGGGTGCAGGGGGGTTGCAGGGTGCAGAAGGGTGCAGGGTGCAGGAGGGCTGTGGGGGGGTTGCAGGGTGCAGGAATGGGTGCAGGAGTGGGTGCAGGAGGGGTGCAGGGTGCACAGAGATTGTGCAGGGTGCAGGAATGGGTGCAGGAGTGGGTGCAGGAGGGGTGCAGGGTGCACAGAGATTGTGCAGGGTGCAGGAATGGGTGCAGGAGTGGGTGCAGGAGGGGTGCAGGGTGCATAGATGTTGTGCAGGGTGCAGGGATGGGTGCATGGAGGGGATGCTGGGTGCAGGGGGGTGCTGGGGTGCAGGGATGGGTGCAGGGGGGATGCAGGGTGCAGAAGGGTGCAGGAGGGCTGTGGGGGGGTTGCAGGGTGCAGGAATAGGTGCAGGAATGGGTGCAGGAGGGGTGCAGGGTGCATAGAGGTTTTCCAGGGTGCAGGGATGGGTGCATGGAGGGGATGCTGGGTGCAGGTGGGTGCAGGATGGAGGGATGGGTGTAGGGGGGATGGAGGGTGCAGAAGGGTGCAGGGTGCAGGAGGGGTGCGGGGGGCTGCAGAGGGGTTGCAGGGTGCAGGAATGGGTGCAGGAATGGGTGCAGGAGGGGGTGCAGGGTGCAGGGATGGGTGCAGGATTGGGTGCAGGAGGGGTGCAGGGTGCACAGAGATTGTGCAGGGTGCAGGAATGGGTGCAGGAGTGGGTGCAGGAGTGGGTGCAGGAGGGGTGCAGGGTGCATAGATGTGCAGGATGCAGGGATGGGTGCATGGAGGGGATGCTGGGTGCAGGGGGGGTGCTGGGGTGCAGGGATGGGTGCAGTAGGGGTGCAGGGGGGTGCAGGATGGAGCGATGGGTGTAGGGGGGATGCAGGGTGCAGAAGGGGTGCAGGGTGCAGGAGGGGTGCAGGGTGCACAGAGATTGTGCAGGGTGCAGGGATGGGTGCATGGAGGGGATGGGGTGTAGGGGGAGGTAGGGTGCAGGAGGGGGTGCAAGGGGGTGTGTGGTGCAAGGGTGGGTGCAGGAGGGGAGCAGGGGGGTGCAGGGTGTCTGTGGGGGGTGCAGGGTGCCAAATGGGTGCAGGGGGTGCAGGGATGGGTGCTTGGAGGGGATGGGGCTGTAGAGGGGGTGCAGGGTGCATGGAGGTTTTACTGGGTGGAGGGTGATGTACAGTGCAGGATGGGTGCAGGGGGGGGGTGCTGGGTGCATGGAGGGAGTGCAGGGTGCAGGATGGGTGCATGGGAGGGTGCAGGGTACATGGAGGGGGTGCTGGGTGCATGGAGGGAGTGCTGGGTGCAAGATGGGTGCATGGGGGGATGCAGGGTGCATGGAGGGGGTGCAGGTTGCAGGGAAGGGGTGCTTGGTGCAAGATGGGTGCATGGGGGGGTGCAGGGTGCATGGAGGGGGTGCAGGGTGCAGGATGGGTGCATGGGGGGTGCAGGGTACATGGAGGGGGTGCTGGGTGCAGGGAGGGGCTGCTGGGTGCAAGATGGGTGCATGGGGGGGTGCAGGGAGGGGGTGCAGGGTGCATGGGGGGGGTGCTGGGTGCAAGACGGGTGCATGGAGGGGTGCAGGCTGCAGGGAGGGGGTGCTGGGTGCAAGATGGGTGCATGGGGGGGTGCAGGCTGCATAGAGAGGGTGCTGGGTGCATGGAGGGGGTGCAGGGTGCAAGATGGGTGCATGGAGGGGTGCAGGCTGCAGGGAGGGGGTGCTGGGTGCAGGGAGGGGGTGCTGGGTGCAAGATGGGTGCAGGGGAGCTGCAGCGTCCCCCAATGTCCCCGTCCCCCGGGCAGCTCCACGCTCACCTACGAGGTGGTGCTGGGCGAGTACGACATGGGTGCCCGGGAGGGCCCCGAGCAACGCATCCCCGTGGCCCCCGCCGACATCTTCGTCCACCCCAAATGGCGAAGCTCCTGCGTGGCCTGCGGGTGAGCGGGGGTCCCTGCGAGGGGGGGGGTGTTGTGTTGGGGACACTGTTCCCAGGCCCCCCCCCTCCCTGACACCTCTCCCCTGCGCGGCAGCAATGACATCGCCCTGATGAAGCTGCAGCGCCCGGCGGTGCTCGACACCCAGGTGCAGGTGGGGCGGCTGCCGCCCGCGGGCACCGTCCTGCCCGACGGGTACCCCTGCTACCTGAGCGGCTGGGGGCGGCTGGCCAGTACGTCCGGGGGGGGACCGGGGCGGGAGGGAGGGATGGGGGCACGGGTGGGGAGATGGGTGGGGAGCTGGTTGGAGGGATGGATGGGGAGATGGGTGGGGAGATGGAGGTATGGATGGGGAGATGGGTGGGGAGGTGGAGGGATGGATGGGGGGGGATGGATGGAGGGATGGATGAGGGGATAGAGGTATGGATGGGGAGATGGATGGAGGGATGGGTGGGGAGACGGAGGGATCAATGGGGAGATGGAGGGATGGATGGGGAGATGGATGGGGAGATGGAGGTATGGATGGGGAGATGGGTGGGGAGGTGGATGGGGAGGTGGAGGGATGGATGGGGGGGGATGGATGGAGGGATGGATGAGGGGATAGAGGTATGGATGGGGAGATGGATGGAGGGATGGGTGGGGAGACGGAGGGATCAATGGGGAGATGGAGGGATGGATGGGGAGATGGATGGGGAGATGGAGGTATGGATGGGGAGATGGGTGGGGAGGTGGATGGGGAGGTGGAGGGATGGATGGGGGGGGATGGATGGAGGGATGGATGAGGGGATAGAGGTATGGATGGGGAGATGGATGGAGGGATGGGTGGGGAGACGGAGGGATCAATGGGGAGATGGAGGGATGGATGGGGAGATGGATGGGGAGATTGAGGTATGAATGGGGAGATGGGTGGGGAGGTGGATGGGGAGGTGGAGGGATGGATGGGGGGGGATGGATGGAGGGATGGATGAGGGGATAGAGGTATGGATGGGGAGATGGATGGAGGGATGGGTGGGGAGATGGGTGGGGAGATGGAGGTATGGATGGGGAGATGGGTGGGGAGGTGGATGGGGAGGTGGAGGGATGGATGGGGGGGATGGATGGAGGGATGGGTGGGGAGATGGAGGGATGGATGGGGAGATGGATGGAGGGATGGGTGGGGAGATGGAGGGATCAATGGGGAGATGGAGGGATGGATGGGGAGATGGATGGAGGGATGGGTGGGGAGATGGAGTGATTGATGGGGAGATGGAGGGATGGATGGAGGGATGGATGAGGAGATGGAGGTATGGATGGGGAGACGGATGGAGGAATGGGTGGGGAGATGGAGTGATTGATGGGGAGATGGAGGGATGGATGAGGAGATGGGGGTATGGATGGAGGAATGGATGAGGAAATAGAGGTATGGATGGGGAGATGGATGGAGGGATGGGTGGGGAGATGGAGGGATCAATGGGGAGATGGAGGGATGGATGGGGAGATGGATGGAGGGATGGATGAGATGGAGGTATGGATGGGGAGATGGATGGAGGGATGGGTGCAGAGATGGAGGGATGGATGAGGAGATGGATGGAGGGATGGGTGCAGAGATGGAGGGATGGATGGGGAGATGGAGGGATGGATGGGGAGATGGAGGTATGGATGGAGGGATGGATGGGGAGATGGATGGAGGGATGGATGAGGAGATGGAGGGATGGATGGGGAGATGGAGGGCAGACTGGAAGGATGCAGGGATGGAGGGAAGGATGGGTGGACAGATGAATGGATGAAGGTATGGATGGGGAGATGGAGGTATGGATGGAGGGATGGATGGGGAGATGGGTGGAGGGATGGATGGAGAGATGGGTGGGGAGATGGAGGGATGGGTGGAGGGATGGCGAGATGGATGGGGGACAGATGGGGGCATGGAGACACGGAGAAGGGCAGGGTGGAGGGATGGATGGGGAGATGGCGGGAAGACTGGAAGGATGCAGGGATGGAGGGAAGGACGGATGGACGGACAGATGGGTGGATGGATGGATGGGTGGGTGGATGGATGGATGGATGGATGGGTGGGTGGATGGATGGACAGATGGACAGATGGATGGGTGGATGGATGGATGGATGGAATGACAGATGGACAGATGGATGGATGGATGGACAGATGGATGGATGGATGGATGGATGGGTGGATGAATGGACAGATGGACAGATGGATGGATGGATGGACAGATGGATGGATGGATGGATGGATGGACGGATGGGTGGATGAATGGACAGATGGACAGATGGATGGATGGATGGACAGATGGATGGATGGATGGATGGATGGATGGATGGGTGGATGAATGGACAGATGGACAGATGGATGGATGGATGGACAGATGGATGGATGGATGGATGGATGGATGGGTGGATGGATGGATGGATGGATGGATGGACAGACGGACGGCTGGCTGGCCGGCCATGGACGGTCAGGGCCAGCAGGCAGGACACGGGGCACGGCCCCCCTAACGCCCGGCTGGCAGCGGGGGGGGCCGCTGCCGGAGCGGCTGCAGCAGGCGCTGCTGCCCGTGGTGGCCTACGAGCGCTGCACCCAGCCCGACTGGTGGGGCACCCTCGCCATCCGCCGCACCATGATCTGCGCCGGCGGCGCGGAGAAGGCCGGCTGCAACGTGAGTGCCATGCCGGGATGGGGATGGGGGGGGACACACACGCCGGGACCCCCACCGGCGCTGACCATCCCGTCCCGTCCCCAGGGCGACTCGGGGGGTCCCCTGAACTGCCAGGCGGCCGACGGGCGCTGGGAGGTGCACGGCATCGCCAGCTTCGTCTCGGGGCTGGGCTGCAACGCGCCCAAGAAGCCGACGGTCTTCACCCGCGTCTCCGCCTTCGAGGACTGGATCGCCGAGGTGGGGGACTGGGGGGGAGATGGGGTGCTGGGTGCCAGGGTGCTGGGTGCCAGGGTGCTGGGGAAATGGGATGCCGTGATGTCAGGATGGTGGGGTGCCAGGGTACCACGGTGCTGGGGTACCAGGGTGCTAGGGTGCTTGGGTGCCATGCTGCCAGTGTACCACGGTGCTGGGGTACCAGGGTGCTAGGGTGCTCGGGTGCCAGGTCACTGGGATGCTTGGGTGCCATGCTGCCAGTGTACCACGGTGCTGGGGTACCAGGGTGCTAGGGTGCTCGGGTGCCAGGTCACTGGGGTGCTTGGGTGCCATGCTGCCAGTGTACCACGGTGCTGGGGTACCAGGGTGCTAGGGTGCTGGGTGCCAGACTGCTGGGGCACCATGGTGCCGGGGTGCTGGGGCAATGAGATGCCATGGTGTCAGGGTGTCAGGGTGCTGGGGTGTCAAGGTGTCAGGATGCCTGGGGTGCCAGGGCACCAGGATACTGGTGTGTCAGGGTGTCAGGGTGCTGGGGTACCAGTGTGCCAAGGCAGAGGGGTGCTGGGGAAATGGGATGCCATGATGTCAGGGTGCTGCGTGCCAGGGCACCAGGGTACCAGGGGATTGGGGTGCCAGGGTGCCAAGGTGGCAGCGTGCCTGGGGTGCCAGGGCACCAGGGTGCTGGGGTACTGGGGTGCCAGGGTGCTGAGGTGCCAGGGCACTGGGGTACCAGAGTGCTAGGGTGCAAGGGTGACAGGGCACCAGGGTGCCATGGCACCAGGGGACCAGGGCACTGGGGTTCTGGGGTGCTATGGTGCTGGGGTACCAGGGTGCTAGGGTGCAGGGTGCTGGGATGCCAGGGCATGGGAGTGCCGGGGTGCCAGGGTGTTGGGGTGCTGGTATACCAGGGTACTAGGGTGCTAGGGTGCCAGGGTGCTGGTGCACCAGGGGACTAGGGTGCCATGGTGTCAGGGTACCAAGGAGCTGGGGTGCTGGGGTGCTGGTTGCCAGGGTACAGGGTGCTAGTGTGCTGAGTGATGGGGTGCTGCGGCACGGGGGTGCCAGGAGACTGGGGTATCAGGGTGCCATGGTGCCAGGGTACCAGGGTGCTGGAGTGCTGGGTGCTGCGGTGCCGGGGTGCCAAGAGGCCAGGGTGCTGGGGCATGGGTGCACTGGGGTGCCGCACTCCCCCCCTGAGCCGCTTCTCCCTTCCAGATCATGAGCCAGAACTGAGCGCGGCGGCAGCGGCGACCTCCTGGCGTGGCATCGGGCAAATAAAACCACAGCTCTGGCACCACACGTGTCCCTGTGCTGCGGCGTGGGCACAGGGCGACGGCATGTGGGGGGGCGGTTGCCTGCGGGTGGCACCAGTAGAGCGGGAGCGGGGAGCACCCAGAGGCGCCCAGATACCATGGGGATGGGCACCCGGTGGTGTCCAGACACCAGGGAGATGGGCACCCAGAGACACCACAGTGTCACAGGGGTGGGCACCCAGAGACACCCAGACGCTACAGGGATGGGCACCCAGAGACACCCCAGTGTGACAGGAATGGGGACCCAGAGGTGCCCAGACACCACGGGGATGGGCACCCAGAGACACCCAGACACTACAGGGATGGGCACCCAGAGACACCCCAGTGTGACAGGAATGGGCACCCAGAGGTGCCCAGACACCACGGGGATGGGCACCCAGAGACACCCCAGTGTGACAGGAATGGGCACCCAGAGGTGCCCAGACACCACGGGGATGGGCACCCAGAGACACCCAGACACTACAGGGATGGGCACCCAGAGACACCCCAGTGTGACAGGAATGGGCACCCAGAGGTGCCCAGACACCACGGGGATGGGCACCCAGAGACACCCAGACACTACAGGGATGGGCACCCAGAGACACCCCAGTGTGACAGGAATGGGCACCCAGAGACACCCAGACACCACGGGGATGGGCACCCAGAGACACCCAGATGCCGCAGGGACTGTTTGCCCTGAAGAGCCATGACGCCACGGGGATGGGCACCCACTGGTGCCCAGATACCACAGGGATGGGCACCCGAAGACACACGGGTGCCATGGGGACAAGCACCCCAAGGTCCCCTGAAGCCGTGGGGATGGGCACCGTGGTGCCACAGGGACCCCAAGACACCTTGATGCCACAGGGACCGGCCCCCTGAGGTGCCCTGAGGACACAGGGATGGCCCCAGCCACGTGCCCTGATGCCACGGTGATGGGCACCCAGTGACATCCTGTCACCACGGGGATGGCCCCCCCTGAGGCGCCCCGAGGCCCCGGGGATGGCCCCCTCCAGGCGCCCCAGGGCCCAGCAGCCATGGCCGTGGCGCTCTCCCACCACCTCCTGCCCTCCCGGCCCGGCCGTCGCTTCGCAACCGCCGCTGCCGGCGCGTGACCGGCAAACAAAGAGCCCTTTCACCAACGACCCCGCTGTGGCCAGCACCCCTGGGACCCCCAGCCGGGGCACCCCGGATCCCCCCAACCCCACCCAGGCACCCCACGGGGATGGGTGCTACAAGCACCCCCCAATTCCCCTGGGGATCCGGGTGGAAAATTCCTGCCGCGGGGCGCCGGGGCTATATAAGTTTTATTGGCCCCTTGTCACCGTGTCCCGGGGGACCTTTGCTCTCCCCTCAGTGGCCCGGCGTCGCCGCCGTTGTCCGCCAGTGCCGCCCTGGCACGCCGCTGCCCTGCCGCTATCGCGGGGCCTTTGCTCAGGGATGGGAAGAGGGTGCTGAGGCCACCCCAACTCGTGACACCCTTGCACAAGTGGGTGCCGCCAGCCAGAGGCCCCAGGGCGAGACGGGGGGACCTCACCCGGCAGCACCCGGCTGAGCCGGCGGTTTCTTATCGGCACGGGGTGGGGGGGCGCCGGCGGCGTGAATTGGTGGCGATACGGCACGGGGTCGGACACGATGGTGTCGTGGCCGAGGGTACAGAGGGGGTGCGGGGTGCCGTGAGCCTAGTATGGGTGCTGTGAGCATGGCATGGGTGCTATAAGGCTGGCATGGGTGCTATAAGGCTGGCATGGGTGGCATACGCCCGGCATGGGTGCTGTGAGCCTTGTGCGGGTGCTACGAAGCATGGCAGGGGTGCTGCAAAGTGTGGCAAGGGTGCTATGAACCTGTTACGGGTGCTACCATCCTGGCATGGGTGCTGTCAGCCTGATATGGGTGGTACAAGCCTGGTATGGGTGCTGCGAGCCCGGCATGGGTGCTGCGAGCCCGATACAAGCAGTGCAAGCCTGGCATGCGTGCCGCGAGCCCGGTCTGGGCGGTGCAAGCCCGGCATGCGTGCTGCGAGCCCGGCACGGGTGCTTCAAGCCCAGCATGGGTGCTGTGAGCGTGGCATGGGTGCCGAGAGCCTGCTAAGGGTGCTACAAGGCTGGCAAAGGTGCTGTGAACGCAGCGCAGGTGGTCCACACCTAACATGGGTGCTGCAAGGCTGTTTGGGGTGCCGTGAGCCTGGCATGCATGCTGCGAGGCTGGCATCGGTGCCGCGAGCCTGGCACGGGTGCTGCGAGCCTGGCATGGGTGCTGCGAGCCTGGCACGGCCGCCTGGCCCCCCCGGGGCAGCTCCTCCCTCGCCGGCGGTGCCAGCCGCTTCCGAAATCCCCTGTGTCCTCTGGCCGGACCCACCCCCGGCCGGGTGACTCAGCCGGCGAAGCCTTTCCTTATATAACGCGGCGTTGCCGCCGCGCCGGGCGAGCGAGCACCTGCTGAGCTACCCCTGCCTCAGTTTCCCCTTGCCGGGGCGTCGTCACCGCCACCGCCGCAGCCATGTGGATGGTGTCACCGCCGGTCGGTAAGTGCCAGCTCGACGCCTTGATGCCGCTTGGCCCCTTCGCAAGGTGTCTCCCTCCCCAAAATTGCCGTTCTGGGGGATTTAGCGGAAAAATAAGGGTCATCGGCCGAGCGCTGCTCGCTCAGCCCTGCAAATTGGGGCAGAAAAGCGTAAAAACAATAAAGCGACCCAAAAAAATAGGTTAATTCTGCACCTCCTCCGGCTGAACCCCATTTTCCCCTCGGCCCTGAGGGGTAAGACCACCCTGGGGGACACAAGTCCCCGTAACGCATACGGGTCACCCAGGAAGAGCCAAAACGACCTTTTTTTCCCCCAGAAATAGCAATAAAAAGCACCAGCAGTGGCGTGGGGCTGAGGAAGTCCCTCCCACCCCAGCCCTTTGCTTTTGGGGCTAGAAATGCCAAGAACGGGCAAGTCTGGGCTCCACGGTGATGCCTGGGTATTGTGATGTTCGCCAGCACCCAGATCTGGTGTAGCGGCAGCACCGGTAACTCTCCCCGGGGGTCTGACCCTGCCCGGCACTGGGGAGGGTGGGGATGGTGATGGTGAGCCCCAAAATCACCATTTTTTGCCCTTTTTTGCCTTTGGAGACCCCAAAACCCACCAGATTAGCCCCAACCAAGGTAAAAAAGGAGGGGATGGCGCCAGGCGTGGGCTCAGACCCCCAAAAACCCACCGGATCCGGTAAAATCCAAGGCGTCGGAACGACCGTCCTGACAGATCAGGGGGGATTTTCCATCCCCAGTCACCCGGCTCAGACCGTACCGGCGGCTCGGGGCGCGGTGTCCAAAGGTCACCGGCGGCGGTGGCTGCATCCATCCCGTCGCCGGCACACGGAGCCACCGACCCCAGCGGGATTCCCAAAACCAGGAATCTATTTTGATTCCTTGCAACCGAGGTTTGGTTTTGGGTTTGGTTGTTTTTGTTTTGTTTTGGTTTTTTTACGCCTCGGGAGCTGTTTTTGGCGGCGTTGCGGCGCCGGGACGGTGATGAATTGGCCCGGGCTCAGCCGGGAGCGGGTAAAGGCGGGGGGCGAGGGGAGGGGGCGGCTTTTGTTTTGCTCTGACGTGATGTTTTCTTTCAGATGAAGGATCTCACCAGCTTGCCTGGCTTTGGGACCACGGCAAAGGCAGGGTGCAAAGCCCACTAGTAGGACATGACCCTTAAACTCTTTCTCTAAAGCTTAGCTCTATAGGTATATAAGATCAATAGAGCTTAAAACCGGGGTTGGCTTTTAGTCTAAGCTTGGGTTTGGATTTGTTTTTCTTCTTTGTTTTTATTTTTGCGGTTCTTTTATTGGTTTAGTTGGTTTTCTTTTCGCCTCCGGCGGGTTGATAAGAGGCAGGGCTTGCAAAAACAAACCAAAATTCCGCCGCTTGCTAAAAGGCTTTTTGGGGGCTTCGGTTTGAGAAGGGGAACAGCCAGCAAGGCTCCCGCCGTCGGCAGCACCCCCCAAAATCTCCTCTCCAGCCCCTTCCCAGCGCTGGAGGGGGTTTTGTCCCCCCCCCATCCCCAGCACAGACCTGCTACCTCAGGGGGGGTTAAATAACTGCCCGGCTGGAAAGCGGCCGTCGGTTCTGCCCTTCACCAGCTGCCTCGGCGGGTTGCAGGTATTTTCCAGTCTACGAAGAAGCTGTTCCTGAGCGAGCGGACGGGCCGGGGTCGGACGCTGGAGTTCATCCGGAAAAACGCCGCTAACGGGCTCTCCGTGGCCAATCTGCTGGCGGGGCTGTCCTCCGTCCTCTGCAGCCTCAATAGGTGGGGAGAAAGGGGAAATGGGGTGAAATATGGGGGGCTGCAAAGGGGGTGTCACCCCACTTTTGCCCTCTCCATCCTCCCCAGGCAATACCACCACTCGTGCTGGCTGCTGCTGGTGGGGTTTCTGCTTGATCTGGCCGACGGAGCCGTCGCCCGACAGCTCGACGCCTGCTCGGCGCTGGGTAAGTCCGTCCCGCCACCCCGCGAACCCACCGCCGGGTTCTCCCTCCCTCCCCGACCCATCCGGCAGCTGCCCCTTCGCTGCCCGCAGGTGCCAAACTGGATGATTTCGCCGACTTTACCACCTTCGGGCTGGCCACGGCTCTGCTGCTGCAGCCGCAGGGCGTCCTGGGCGGGCTGCTGGCCATCGCCTACGTGATGGCCGTATTCGCTCGCCTGTGCTTCTTCTCCAGTGGTAAGCTGAGCGTTTTGGGGGGAATCAGGGGGTTTTTTTGGGGGGTGATTCCCCTCCCTCCTGGCTGAACGTCTGGCACCCAGCAGGGATCCCCTTCACCTACCGGGGGCTGCCCTGTCCCTACGCCTCCTCGCTGCTGGCGGGCACCTTCCTGCTGACGGGGGGTAACGTCACGCTGCTCCGCGTCACCGCCACCATCATGATCCTCTTCATGGTCGATCGGGGGTTCTACCCCCACGACAAGGTGCTGGAGTCCCAGCTCTGGAAGAAAGTGGTTTATGCTGGAGGTAAGGACGGGGACAAAATCAACTGGGGGTGCATAATTAAACCCACCAAGATGAGGAAGGAGCAGATCCCAAAGGCTCTTCCCAATCCGCAGGGGTGGCGGCTGTCCTCTTCTCGCCGGCGGCGGTGGCTTCCGTCTATTGCCTCACCTGGTCGACGTCCTACATCGTCTTCCCCTTCGCCATCTGGAGCTGCAAAGCCTAACCCCTGCCTTCACCTAACGCCTAGTAAAGCCTTCCTCTTCTTCCTCCTCCTCGCTCTCGGGTGCCGCCTCCTCCACCGAGATCTCCCTTCGCTCTTCTAACCGCGGCAGCCGAATCCGAGCCGCGGTGGGAGCTTGTTTAGGAAAGAAAAAGGAAATAATTGAGCGGTAGGAAAGGCTCTGCTTTGGGGGAGCCCCAAAACACCCTCCCTGCGCCCCATTCTAAGACCAACAGCCCTGCTCCAGAGACCCCCACACCCTTCCCTGCGTGGGGGAATGTGAAATTTGGGGATCGCTCCCACTGTACATCATTAATTTATTACGAGGGGGAGGTTTACACCCCCAAAAACGAGGACGCCCCCTCCCTGGGAGGAAGAAGCCGCTGATCAAATCTCCAGAAGGTTTTTGAAACCCGATTCACCAGCAGCGTTTTGGTATTTATTATTTTACCCGTCGCTGTAGGGAAATAATCTCTCTAACGTGTTTTATTTTTCTCCCCTCTCGGTGTTTGCTCGCTGGGGTGCGGGAGGGAGGTGAAAGGGGAAAATGGGATTTGAAGCCGGCAATCTGAACCCTCTGGAAAGCTGGAGGATGCCGGACAGTGGCGGCTGGAAAGCGGAGGGTGTGTGGGTGGAGGAAGGAAGCGAAGGTCAAACCTTGCGCCGAGCGGCGAAGAGAAACACTCGGGGTCCCCGGGGAGGCTCCTGCGGCGTGAGCAGCTGCGAGAGTTGGATGCGGCCCCCGCCGTATCCCCCCCTGCGGCCTCGGGAACAGGCGAATCCAGGCACCGGGAGGGCAGGACCGTTCCCCTTGGCAGGGAACCGGCGGGCCGAGGTCTCGCTTGGTGTGAGGAGGGCCGGAGCTGGCGACCAGCGGCCGCAGCTGCTCTGGCGCCCGCCCCAATCCGGCCTCCCCCACGCCATTCCCACCCGGCAGCGGGCCGGGACGGAGCCGCCGGCGCCGCTGAGGGACCAGGAGCCGGAGAAACGTGGAACCACCACAGATTTTATTTAAAAAAACCCAAACGGTTATTTAATAATAAATAACAAAGGGGTTAGAAAAGGGGACGGGCAGCAGACGTGGGGGGGTCTGGGTTGTTTTGGGGGAGCCGCACACGTCGCCTCACTCGCCGGAGGCCTGCATCTGCTTGCAGAAGGAGTCGAACTGCTGCTGCTCCAGCTCCGTCATCACTCGGTTGAGGCATAAATCTGCACGGGGAAGGGGGAGAAAAAGGTGATGGGGGGCGGTGGGGGGGGGAATTCGGCCCCAGCGTTGCCGCCGGTCGCTCACCTCCGCTCTCTGCCGCTGCTTCAGCTCCTGCTGAGCCGATTTCTGCTTGGCCTTCTCCAGGCGGGCCGCCGGCTCCCGGGGCTTCGGCCTCTCCTTCCGCCCCCCACCGCTCGGCTCCATGGCTGGGGCAGTGCGGGGGGGAGTGTCACCCCAGGGACCCCCACTCTCTCTTCTGCCAGCCCCACGGCCAGCCCCCCTCGCCTACCCCTGACTCCACACCCCCCTGGGCCTGCAGCTCTACCCCTGCCCCACGGCCCATAACCCCCCCAGCCAACCTAGGGTCCCATAGGGCCCCCCCCAGACATCCAGAGCCCCACAGGTGCTCCCCACACCCCCACAGGCACCCTGAGGCACACAGGCTCCCCCCATAACACCCTACACATCCCCCAGCCCCCCCATCTCCCCACACTCCACCCCACAGCCCCCCCCCCACCGGCCCCACAACCTCCTAGAAGTCCCGCAGCCCCACACAGCCACCCATACCCCATAGCCCCCCCCAGACACCCCTGTTCCACAGCCCCCCACAGCCAGCCACACCCCATAGCCCCACACAGACACCCCTGTCCCACAGCCCCACAGACAGCCACACCCCATAGCCCCCCACAGACACCCCTGTCCCACAGCCCCACAGCCAGCCACACCCCATAGCCCCCCCCAGACACCCCTGTTCCACAGCCCCCCACAGCCCCACAACCAGCCACACCCCATAGCCCCCCACAGCCACCCCGGTTTCACAGCCCCCCATGCCCCACAGACCCCCCTGTTCCACAGCCCCCCACACCCCATAGCCCCCCACAGACCCCCGTGCCCCACAGCCCCCCACACCCCATAGCCCCCCACAGACCCCCCTGTTCCACGGCCCCCCACACCCCATAGCCCCCCACAGACCCCCCTGTTCCACAGCCCCCCACAGCCCCACAACCAGCCACACCCCATAGCCCCCCACAGCCACCCCGGTTTCACAGCCTCCCGTGCCCCACAGCCCCCCACACCCCATAGCCCCCCACAGACCCCCCTGTTCCACAGCCCCCCGTGCCCCACAGGCCCCTCTCCATCCCCACAGATCCCCCACAGCCCCCCTCAGCCCGACGGCCGCCCGTGCCCCATAGCTCCCCGCAGCCCCCCGGGTGCCGCAGCCCCCAGTGCCCCTCTATGACCCCCCCCCTCCCCGGTACCGGCGGGGCCGTGCCCGGGCCAAGATGGCGGCGGGACCCCGCCCGCTCGGCGCGCGGCTGCGCGGCCTGGGGCGCACGCGCGGACGTACGGCCGGTGCAGGCGTGCCCCCCCCCCCCCCCCCCCGATCCCAGCGCGCATGCGCAGATTGCCACCGCCGCGCGCCCAAGCGGGAACGGCGAAAGGGCGGGGAGCGCGGCAGCGCCGCCTGGCGGGCGGGCGGTGCCCCCCCTTCCCCCTATATAGCCCGTCCCCTATATATCGCACCCTCTATATATCATACCCCCATATAGCCCACCCCCTCTATAGCCCTACCGCTGGATAGCCCCCCTATACAGCTCACCCCTACATATCACAGTCCCTGTATAGCCCACCCCCTATACATCACACCCCCTATACATCACACCCCCTATACATCACACCCCCTATACAGCCCAGCCCTTATACAGCCTGACACACCTGCGGGGCCCTACAGCGCAGCCCCGCTCTCCATGTCATACCCCCCTATATACATATACCTCCCACAGCCAAGCCCCTCCGCACGGCACGGCCCCACAGGCAGCATCCCCTATACGGGAACTCCTATACATAGGCAGCATCCCCTATAGAGACCCCTCTTTGCCACCCTGGTGGCCCCAGGGCTGTGACAGCGTGGCACAGCGTGGCACCGTACACCATCACACGGCACAGGACGTACGGCACAGCACGCGCACCACGGTGCGGAGCACCGTGCAGCCTGTATGGCGTGGCACAGCATGGCGCACCACGGCACGGTGCAGGACGTATAGCACGGCACTGTGCGGGGTGTACGGCGTGGCACGGCACAGCGCGCCACGGCACAGTACATATGGCATGGCACGGTGCACGAGGGCACGGTGCACTACATATAACATGGCACAGTATGGTGCACCAAGGTATGGTGCAGTACATATAGCATGGCAGACCACGGTGCAGTATGTACGGTGCGGCACAGCATGGTGCAGCATGGCACGGCGCCGTACATACGGCACGGCACAGCACACCACAACACAGGAGAGTACGTATGGCATGGCGCACCATGGCACAGTACAGTACCTATGGCACGGCACAGCACGTATGGCGTGGCACAGCACATGATGGCTCGGTGCAGAACATACGGCATGGCACAGCACGGTGCGGTATGTATGGCACGGCACAGCGCACCATGGCACAGTGCAGCACATACGGCACGGCACAGGACGCCACAACACCGTACGGTACGTACGGCACGGCGCAGCACGCTGCACAACGGCGCACTACCGTACATACGGCACCGCGCAATACGTACGGCACGGCGTGGTGCACCGTGGCATGGCACGGCGCGGTACCTATGGCGTGGCACGCTGCGGTGCACCACGGCCCATCCCGGCGTCTCCCCCCCACCCAGGGGTTCTCCACCACCCAGCCCCTTCTCTCCAAATCCTTTTATTGCAGCAGCCCGGACCCCCCCGCACCCCCCACCCCGCGCCGGGACCCTCCTGGAAGCACCGGACAGAGAGAAGGGCGGAGGGGTGAAAGGGCCGGATCCTGCCCAGTGCCGGCGGGCAGTTCCCTGGGGCAGGATCAGCCCAAACCTCCACCAAACAGCGGGAAAACACCCGGAGCGCGGGGACGCGCCGAATGCCGGGGGGCCAAATCCCCCTCCCCGCCCCGTTAGATGCGAACGGTGTTGATCCGGAGGGGTTGGACGTTCTTCCCGTTGGCGTGACTCTGCCCGGGGCTAAAATAAGAGCAGAGCTTGCCAGGAAACCTCTCCCGGAAGGTGTAGAGCCAGGACATGTCGTCGGCGTTGTAGAAGATGAGAAGCCCCTTGTCGTAGTCCAGGAAGACCCCCACCTTCTCCAGCTTGCTCTTGACGTTGAGCCGGGTCCAGGGCTCGGTGCAGGCGCTGTACTGGTTACCGTCGTGCATGACGATGCAATAAAAACCTCGGCTGGGTTGAATTTGGATGCTGCCCTTGCGGGTGACGGCTTCGTGGGCCAAACCGATCATCCACTGGGTCTTCTCGGAGACCACCACCTCCCAGTAGTGGACCCCGCCGCCGAACGCCTCCGAACCCAAGACCGAGACCTCCACGTCGAAGCGTTTGGGGGAGTCCTGCAGCGGTTGGGGGTGCAGGTTGCCGTACGCCACGATGGTGCAGTCGTCGGAGAGGATCAGGCGGTGGTGAGCCGTGCCGGGGTCCAGCGTCAGGGCTGCCGGCACTGGGACAAGGGGGGACACGGGGACAAGGAGGGGACAAGCGTCAACGCAACCCCCAGACCCAGCGCAGGTGGCTCTGCCCCAGCAGTTTGCAAACCACCGTGGTGCAGAGAAGGCCACCGGTGTGTCCCCATCCCTCACCGGTGTGTCCCCATCCCTCACCGGTGATGTCCCCATCCTCCCCATCCCTCACCGGCGATATCCCAATCCCTCACTGGCATGTCCCCATCCCTATCCCTCGACGGTGATGTCCCCATCCCTCAGCAGCGTGTCCCCATCCCTCGCTGGTGGTGTCCCCATCCTCCCCATCCCTCACCAGTGATGTCCCCGTCCCTCACCGGCGTGTCCTCATCCTTCACCAGCATGTCCCCATCCTTTGCCAGTGATGTCCCCATCCCTCACCGACACGTCCCCACGTCCCTTGCTGGTGACGTCCCCATCCCTATCCCTCAACCGGTGATGTCCCCAGCCCTCGCTGGCACGTCGCCATCCCTCACCAGTGGGTCCCCTTCACTCGCTGGTGATGTCCCCATCCTCCCCGTCCCTCCCTGGCAATATCCCAATCCCTCACCGGCATGTCCCCATCCCTCGCCAGTGATGTCCCCATCCCTGTCCCTCGCCGGTGACATCCCCATCCCTCACCGGTGTGTCCCCATCCTTCACCGGCATTTCCCCGTCCCTCACCAGTGATGTCCCCATCCCTCACCGACACATCCCCATCCCTATCCTTCAACCAGTGACATTCCCCATCCCTCACCGGCACTTCCCCGTCCCTCACCAGTGATGTCCCCATCTCTATCCCTCAACCGGTGATGTCCCCATCCCTCACTGGCACACCCCCATCCCTCACCGGTGGGTCCCCTTCCCTCGCCGGTGATGTCCCCATCCCCATCCCTCACCGGAAACCCCACCGACCCCGCAGCCAGCCCATCCCCGCGTCCCTCACCGGGATGGATATCCTGGAAAAGGGATTTCCAGATGGTGTACTGCAGCGGCCCCATGTACTTGGAGGTGGGAAAGTCCTCGTAGGTCAGGTTGGTCTCGTGGATCTTCCCCTTCAGCCTGCGAAGGAGAGATGATGGAGAAAGGGGGGACGATGCGGGGGACCCCAGTGTCACCCCGGTTGTCACCCACCTCTCGGAAAGGGAAGCGACGCCGGCTAAAAAGACGTGTTTGTCGGCTTCGGCCAAGCGCTCCTGGAGGATCTGGCTGCCCTCCTGCACCTTGCGGAGCTGCTGGCTGTAGCGTTGGATCTTCTGCTCGATGTCGGTCAGCGTCCGCGCCGTGTCCGCCTCCAGCTCCTCCAGCATCGCCTTCTGCCGCTCCCGCAGCAGCCGGTGCAGCCGCTCAAAAGCCTCCCCGATAGTTACCCGCAGGCTCTTGGCTGAGGACTTTTGGGGTGCAGGTGGGTGTCAGGATCCCCCAAAACCTGCCCCAACCCCTCCATGAATCCATAATTCCCAAAATAAACCCCTACAGCCCCGTTAACTCAAACAATTTTGGATGCTCCAAGCATCCAGGGATGGATATTTGACCCTGCATCCCTATAGAAAACCTACAATAAAAAAACCCCGTCATGGTGGGGATGGAGAGAAAATTGAACCTCGCTGAAAGTTGAAGCCCTGAGCAAGGAGGAGATGAATATAAAATAAAAATTAATTTAAAAGATATATAAAAGCAGCCCTGAAGGAAATAAAGAGGGATGAGCAGCCTGATAGGTGGCTTCGTCAACCTACCGGTGGGTTTCGGGGTACCGGGGAAAGAAAAAATGGGGCAGATCCATGAAACTGTGGGGTTTGGGGTCTTTGGAGGTCCCCAAATCAGGTCAGCGAGGCTGGGGTGCTATCGGGGGGCACAGCCGCGTCCCCGCTCGTACCTTGGTCTCGGCCAGCTGCCGTTTGAGGAGGTGCAGGGCTTCGGTGTGGCCGCGCTCGCTCTCCTGCAGCCCCTGGAGCTGCTCCTTCAGCTCCCGCTGAAAAAAAAAAAAAAAACCCAAAAAATAGGGGATTTGGGGGAAAAAAGGGATCCCAGCAGGCAGCTTTCCTGCCAAAACCCGGCTCTTGGGGTGCGGGGGGTCATGGAAAAGGGGGGTGCAGGGGCACGGTTGGTCCCTGCCGGCACGGGGATCCTGTCCAGGGCAGAGCTGGGGGGCAGGTAATGGTTTGGGGGGTGGGCTACTTGGGGGGCGCATGGCCAGCTGGTTTGTGGACAGACAGACAGATGGCCAAGGGGGAATCCCACGGGGGCAGAGGCACAAGAATATATGGATTAATGGATAGACAGACGGACGGGAGGAAGCCACAGGGCTGACCCCAACGGGGAAAGAAGGGGTGCAGGGACAGACGGACGGGAGCCAACGCCGAGGCAAGAGGGGACAGATGGACGAAGGAGCTGAGAGGAACAGCTCAAGGCAGGGGATCCTGGAGGGATGATGTTCTACGGCCAGGGATGGACGGAGGGATGGACGGAGGGATGGACGGAGGGATGGACACACCTGCAGCTCCTCGAAAGCATCGTCCACGTTGGTGACCTGGTGCTGCTCGTGCACGGCGGGCTCGTCGCAGAAGAAGCAGACGACGGCGCGGTCGGTGAGGCAGAAGAGCTTGACCTTCTCGTGGTCCTTGCAGGGGAAGGGGCTGCGTTGGGCGCCCAGGATGGCGTCCAAGGGGAAGGCGCTGTAACGCTCCACGATGTTGGCCAGCTTCAGGCTGGGGGCCAGGGTGGGTTCGGTGAAGGTTCGGCGACACTCGGGACAGTCGCGGGTGCCCTGGGGTTCCTGGCGCACCCAGTGCTCGGTGATGCACCGGCGGCAGAAGTAGTGCTCGCAGCCGAAGCTCACCGGGTCCTGGTAGATGCTCAGGCAGATGGAGCAGAGCAGCTCGTCCTTCAGGCTGCAAGCCATGGCTCGGGGCTGGGGGAGAGGCTGGGGGGGCGGCAGGAGGTAAAGGGGGGGCCTGGGGGGGTGGGGAGAGCTTTTGGGGGGGAATGGGGGGGCCTGGGTGTGAGGCTGCTAGCGAGGGGGGCTGGGGAGGGGGGGCTGAAACGGGCGCGAATTGGGGGTCAGGAGGCAATGGGGGGGCTGGGAGGGCTGCAACGGGGGGAATTGGGGGGTCAGCCTGAAATGGGGGGGAATTGGGGGGGGTCAGCCTGAAATGGGGGGGTTGCAATGGGGGGAATTGGGGGCTCAGCCTGAATTGAGGGGAAATTGGGGGGTCAGCCTGAAATGGGGGGGGTTGCAGTGGGGTGGAACTGGGGGCTCAGTCTGAAATGGGGGGAATTGGGGGGTCAGCCTGAAATGGGGGGTTGCAGTGGGGAGAACTGGGGGGGTCAGCCTGAAATGGGGGGGAATTGGGGGCTCAGCCTGAAATGGGGGTGTTGCAATGGGGGGAACTGGGGGGTCAGCCTGAAATGGGGCGTTGCAATGGGGGGAATTGGGGGGGTCAGCCTGAAATGAGGGGAAATTGGGGGGTCAGCCTGAAATGGGGGAGTTGCAGTGGGGGGAACTGGGGGGGTCAGCCTGAAATGGGGGTGTTGCAGTGGGGGGAATTGGGGGGTCAGCCTGAAATGGGGGGGTTGCAGTGGGGAGAACTGGGGGGGTCAGCCTGAAATGGAGGGGAATTGGGGGCTCAGCCTGAAATGGGGGGAATTGGGGAGTCAGCCTGAAATGGGGGGGAATTGGGGGGGTCAGCCTGAAATGGGGGGGGGTTGCAATGGTGGGAATTGGGGGCTCAGCCTGAAATGGGGGGGTTGCAATGGGGGGAACTGGGGGGGTCAGCCTGAAATGGGGGGAACTGGGGGGTCATCCTGCAATGGGGGGGCTGGGGGGTTTGTACCGGGCGGGACTGGGGGTGAAGCCAATACGAGGGACCTGAGGGGCTGTAATAGGTGGGGCCGGGGGGTGCAGATGATATGGGGGAGCGGGGGGGGGGGGACTGTAATAGGGGGGACAGGGGGTCAAGCTGATTTTGGGGAGCCCAGGGGTGGGGGGCACCCAGGGGAGCGGCTGCAATGGGGCTGCGATGGGGGGGGGGGGGCAGGGTTGAGGCTGCCGGGGGGCTGCAATGGGGGGACCCGCGGTCGAGATCACCCCCCCCCCGGCTCCCGGCAGGACCCCGGTTCGAGACCGCTCCCCGCCCCTCCAAGACCGCGGGTTCGAGGCCGCCCCCCGCCTCCCGCAGCCACCGGCGCCTGCTGCCCTCACCCAGCCAGGGATGGTGCCGGTGCCCGGTGCCCGGTGCCCGTTCCCGGTGCCCGGGGAGTGGGGGGGTGGGGAGCGATCCCGCCGCCGCCTCCCAGCGCGCCCCGCCGCGACGGGCGGGGGGTGGGCAAAGAGGAGGGGGCGTGGCCGCGCGGCACTTCCTGCCCACGCACACCACACACACCCCCCCCCCCCCCCGCAGCCACAGTGGTGCCGCCCCCGCCCCATTGTCCCCCGCGCGGCGCGGCCCACCGGCGCGCACCACCGCCCGCCCGGGGAGGGGGGGGCCGCTTAAAGGGGCCGCGGCGCTTCTTTTGGGGGGGGGGGCTCTTAAAGGGGCCGCAGCACCGGGGCGGCCCCCCAGAGCTCCGCCGGCGGCTCCAGCCCCCCCCGCCGCCCCCCCGCCCCGCGCCCTCCTCCCGCGGCACCTCCACCCGTGTCCCCGGCCCCGCCAACCGTCCGTCTGTCCGTCCAGCCAGCCGTTCGCCCACCCAGCCCTCGGGCCGTTCTTCGGTCCCTCTGTCCGTCCAC
The DNA here is from genome assembly GCF_030936135.1 of Gavia stellata. Classification (NCBI taxonomy): domain Eukaryota; kingdom Metazoa; phylum Chordata; class Aves; order Gaviiformes; family Gaviidae; genus Gavia; species Gavia stellata. Next base: position 36,103 of record NW_026776608.1, on the reverse strand, counting down.
CCGTCCGTCAGTCCCCTGTCCAGCCACCCCCCCGGGCCCTAATCCCTCCGTCCGTCCGTTTGTCCTTCCGTCCCTCTGTGTGTCCCCCCCCCGTCCATCCCTCCGCCCCTCTGTCCCTCTGTCCGTCCATCCCTCACTTGGTCCCCCCATCCATCCATCCCTCTGTCTGGCCCTCCGTCCGTCTGTCTGTCCACCCCTCGGCTTTCTGTGCCCACCAGCGCTGCCCCCATCCCACCCCCCTGGCAGAGCAACAGGGGACCCGTGGGGACAAGGGACAGGGGACACCATAGGTGACACTGGCACAGGTATTGCTGAGAAAACACTGGTTTTCCCCAAAATTTTACCAATTTGGCCAAAAATCACATCGAGAGGAGTTTCGGATGATGAGCTTCTGCTGTCCCCTCCCGTGTCACCGCGATGCTCCGCCACAGTGGGACCTATGGGGACCAGTGGGCTTTGCCAGTGGCGGCTGCTCCACGGCAGTGCTGGCTGCCCCATAGCGATGTTGGCTGCCCCACGGCGAGGCTTTCCCCCGTCCCGAAAGCCCCCGGGGGACCCTGGGGACCCGTTCGGTCCCCCTTCGAGGACCAGGCAGGACAGAGGACGGGTCCCCCCAGCCCCCCGGGGCAGGAGGGGGACGGCGGGCGGGGGGGTCTGGAGCCGGGAAGATGGAGACGGAGTGGGGACACACACACAGACGCAATTCCCTGGGAGGGGGTTAAGCTGCATATTTCGGAGGCGGCGGGAACGCCTGGCTGGGAGCCAAAGGGAACAAGCGCCTCGGCTTTTCGCCGCCGAATCGCCCCGCTCCGGCTGCCGGCACCCCCCTTTTTTCCCTCCTCCCGCCCCAGCACAACCAGGGTATCCCCCCATGTCCCTTCCCCACCTTTCGGGGAATAACCACCCGTTTTGTTCCTCTTCCCGCCAGGCCCGAAAAGCTTGGAAAAAGCCAAAAAAAAAACAAACCCCAAATGAAACCCCCACATGGGTTTGGTTTTTTTCTGCTTGTTTTTCTGCATTAGGAATTCAGGTCTTGTCTCCCCTCCGGGACCCACCAGGGACGGAGGAAGGGCTGAAATTAAATCATCAAAGAGCCGCGCCGGCGAGCGGGGATGGGGCCGGCTCGACCGGAGAAGACAAAAAACCCCCTTTTTTCACCCCAAATCCAGCCCCGCTCAGATTCAGGGCTGGGGGGTCCCATCCCGGATCGTTAACGGGTTATTATTTAATTTGTATCCCAAGCGTGTGGCCGAAACACCCGGGAAATTTGGGCGAACATCGTCCCGCTGGACCACGTGGCGGTCAACCGGAATTGCCGACGCTCATCCCGGCGGCTCCTTAGGCAATGAAGGGAAACCGCGGGGCGGGTGTGTTTGGGCAAACAGGGAAATTAATCCCGGTTAATTAGTAAATTGGCTTCGTTACCTCCTGGTAACCCCGGCGCAAGCCGAGGGGGCTCCACCGTGTCTTGATTCCCGTTTTTTTGGGGGGGTATGCAGCCCCTTCTCTGCCCCGGCGTGCCGGAGGGTGCCAGGACGGGGTGAGGGTCTGGGCGATCCGGCAAAGCGCAGTGACGCGCCCAGCAGGCAGGGAAAACCCGTCTCCTTCCCACGTGTGCCGCGTGTGCCGGCTCCACTCGCGGGATGCTGGCGGGAAGGGAGGCCCCTGAGCCGCGGTGCTGGAATTTTCCCCCCGCCGCCGGATGAAACAGCGCTGCCGGCGGGATGGGCACGCCGGGACGTGCCCGCTTGGCTCTCGGCATGCGTGCCTCCATCCCGGCATAGCTCTTCCCCTTGTCGGAGCCAAGGCGGAGTGCCGGGAGCATCCCTCGCCGTTGGAGACCTCCTGTTGTTGGAGCCCACCTTCTTGCCGCGTTCCGAGCCCGGCCTGGCCGGGCTCCGTTTGAGGAGTCCCCTCCTAAGGGTGTTGCGGGAGGGGATTTTAGCCAAAGCCCCGGCACCCCTCCACCCGGAGCACGAGGACGCACAAAGCCACCCCACGCTGGCGCTTTTCATCTCCTAAGTGCTTTGCAAACATTAACTAATTAATCCTAATTAACTCATTACCTAATTAGAACCAAACGGCCCTCCCGTTTGCAGGGAGAAGGGAAACCCACGCACCTTCGTTTCCCCACCACCACCAAACACGCCAAAACCTCCTCCGGCTTCACGCCAGCATCGGCGAGGACCTCGGCACCCGGCCCTCCCCATCGCCGCGAATCCGGGGTGAAAAACCCACTTTATGGGTTCGTTAACCCCAAGAAGGCAGGAATGAGGATTTTCACCCCTCGGGCCCAAGCAGCACCGGGAACGCCGGCATCACCGATGCCTGGCGTGGCCAGACCGTTGCGGGGGAACCTCCTTCGGGGCAGGCGGCGGACGCTTCCACCAGCTTTTTATGGAAAAGGAGGGATTTCTCGTGAAGGAAACGAGCGGGTGGGTGGGATGGAGGAGTTTTGGAGGGGCATTGCCCAAAGGATTGCCTTCCCGGTGTCCCGCAGTCAGGGACAAAGACTTTGGGGACACCGAAAAAGCTGGCCGGGAGCCCCGCATCGCCCCTCGGGGACCATGTTTTCCCACCGGCACATCCCAGGTTGCCCTCCATAAACATCTCCCTTTCTCCACCGAGTCAACCGAAGGGATTTTACACAGCGCCGGCGTTGTGCCGGACAGATCCGGCTTCATGGTGATGCCAAAATGGGAAGGAGCCGGCGTTCCAGGGGGGAGCGCGCAGGTGTAGCGGCCCCGCAGCTTTGCCGAAACCCCCGCGGCGGTGATTTACGGCGGTGATTTACCTCCGCTCCTGCCTTCCCCTCCTTTTAATCGCGGTTGGATCTATCCCAGGGGCAAAACCAGCCTTGGAACCGTATTTTTTCGGAAGGCGAGCGCTTATTTCCTCCATTTTGCAACCCAGGACGGAGACGGGCACGGTTTTAGTACTATTATTTTTTTTTTTTTATCCCTGCATACCAACCACCTCCCCAGGAAAGGGGCCCCTTTCCCACACCCAAGATTAAATCCACCCAACGTAGGGTCGGAAAAAAAGCCCGGAGCGTTGCTTATCTCAGCCAGTCTCAACAAGGACGGTCCCAGGAGATGTTCACCAACGCCTGATGGACCCCCCAAGCTCAGGGATGACCCACAGCGTGTCCTCCTGCCGCAGATTCGCGGTTGGACAACGCCCCCCCCCACCAGAAGTCAAGAATCACCTAAAATGGTGCAGAGGTTTAAAACCACCAGTTTCATAATCACGGCAAAAAAAAAAAAAAATCCCAGCAGCCGAAAGCCCCGGCGCTGCGGGAGGAAGCGAAAGCACCGATGAAAATAAACCCAACGAGGGGGAACTCGGCGGCATCGGGGATGGACACCGGTGGCTTAAGGGACCTCAGGGAAGCGCTGAGATGTTCCGGTCTTCTCCCCGTGTCCCGTTTTGGGGTGAGACCAGCGTTGGGCAGCAACTGCCAGGTGTCAACATCCCAAAATCAGATAAAAGGGGAGTTTTCGAGCTGCTGGCTCAGGTTCTTGGTTGAGTCATGGGTAATTAATGGATCTGGGGACCTTCCAAGATGGGAAAATGTTGGGCAACGGGGGGGATCCCAGACCAGCTAGCTGGTGGTGGTGCTAAAGAAGCGGTGGGGACATGGGTAGGGGACACGGCCAGACCCAAGAGGGCACCGGGAGGGTGACAGCACCTCTTTCCCGGCACCACCGCCTTGGCCAGGACCTTCCCCAGGGTCTTCATGGCCCTCCACTCGCCCAGGGCAGTTAAAGATGGATGCCCACACCTCTGTGGAGACCTCTTGGAAGCTCATCCCAAACCAGGAGACGTCCAGGGAAGTTAAAGATGGATGGCCACACCTCGGTGGAGACCTCTTGGAAGCTCGTCCCAAACCAGGAGATGTCCAGGGAAGTTGCAGATGGATGGCCACACCTCGGTGGAGACCTCTTGGAAGCTCATCCCAAACCAGGAGATGTCCAGGGAAGTTGCAGATGGATGCCCACACCTTGGTGGAGACCTCTTGGATGCTCATCCCAAACCAGGAGATGTCCAGGGAAGTTGCAGATGGATGCCCACACCTTGGTGGCGACCTCTTGGAAGCTCATCCCAAACCAGGAGACGTCCAGGGAAGTTGCAGATGGATGCCCACACCTCGGTGGAGACCTCTTGGAAGCTCATCCCAAACCAGGAGACGTCCAGGGAAGTTGCAGATGGATGGCCACACCTCGGTGGAGACCTCTTGGAAGCTCGTCCCAAACCAGGAGATGTCCAGGGAAGTTAAAGATGGATGGCCACACCTCGGTGGAGACCTCTTGGAAGCTCATCCCAAACAAGGAGATGTCCAGGGAAGTTGCAGATGGATGGCCACACCTCGGTGGAGACCTCTTGGATGCTCATCCCAAACAAGGAGACGTCCAGGGAAGTTGCAGATGGATGCCCACACCTCGGTGGAGACCTCTTGGATGCTCATCCCAAACAAGGAGACGTCCAGGGAAGTTGCAGATGGATGCCCACACCTCGGTGGAGACCTCTTGGATGCTCATCCCAAACAAGGAGACGTCCAGGGAAGTTGCAGATGGATGCCCACACCTCGGTGGAGACCTCTTGGAAGCTCATCCCAAACCAGGAGACGTCCAGGGAAGTTGCAGATGGATGCCCACACCTTGGTGGAGACCTCTTGGAGACTCATCCCATCCCATCCCATCCCATCCCATCCCATCCCATCCCATCCCATCCCATGCCTGGTCCTTCCCCACTCCCCACCTTTCTCTTGGAGGCATCGTTTGGGTTTGCTAATTATGGTTCCACCATTCAGGGCGTCCCTCTCCTCTCCGTTGTCCTCCGTGACGCAGCGTTTCGGGAAAGCGTGAAAAAAATCCCCAGTTTTGGGGGGGTTTAAATTTATTTTTAATTTGGAAACTCAGAAGCACCGTCATCCCCTGGACCTTGGAGAAGAAGAAAGGGAACCGGGTGGGTTTTGCCCCCCTTTTTCCTTCCCCTATGGGCTGTATCTGCTGACTTGGGGTACAGGGCTGAGGTGGGGGGGACACACAAATAAAATGATGAAAAAACAGAGAAATAAATTTAGATTTTAAAAAAAAAAGACGCTCCCTGAAAGGGACGTGGCGGGGGGAGAAAGCAAATGGGGAGCCCCAAGGGGCTGCCAAAGCTGGGGGGTTTGGGGAGACCCCGGGGGTCTGCAGAGACCCACAGAGGGGATGGGGAGACCCCAAGATGGGGGGGGGGGATACCCTGAGAGGGGCTGGGGAGCCCCCAGGGAAATGGGGGGGACCCTCAGGGGGCAGAGGGAGGACTTGGGGGGGGGCAGCATCCCTGAGGGGGCTGTGGAGACCCTCAAAGGGGCTGGGGAGGGGGGCCAAGGTGGGGGGGGCACCCCGAGGGGGGCTGTGGGGCTGCAGAGGCACAGAGAGGGGTTGAGGGGAACTGGGGGGCTGAGGGGACCTGGGGGGGAGGGCTGAAGAGATTGGGGGGGGCTGAGGGGCTCTGGGGGGGCTGAGGGGACCTGGGGGGGGCTGAGGGGAACTGGAAGGGGGGCTGAGGGGATGTGGGGGGGGTTGAGGTGAACTGTGGGGGCTGAGGGATCTGGGGGTGGCTGAAGAGATTTGGGGGGCTGAGGAGAACTGGGAGGCTGAGGGGATCCAGGGGGCTGAGGGGATCTGGGGGGGGCTGAGGGGAACTGGGGGGCTGAGGGATCCGGGGGAGCTGAGGGGATCTGGGGGTGGCTGAAGAGATTTGGGGGGCTGAGGGGAACTGGGGGGGCTGAAGAGATCCGAGGGGGGCTGAGGGGATCCGGGGGGGCTGAGGGATCTGGGGGGGGATGAGGGGAACTGAGGAGGGGGGGCTGAAGAGATTTGGGGGGGCTAAGGTGAACCAGGAGGCTGAGGTGAACTGGGGGGGCTGAGGGGATCCAGGGGGGCTGAGGGGATCCGGGGGGGCTGAGGGGATCTGGGGTGGGGAGAATTGGGGGGGTCTGAGGGGAACCGGGGGGGGCTGAGGAGCTTCGGGGGGGTGAGGTGCTGAGGAGAACTGGGGTGGCTGAGGGGAACCTGGGGGCTGGGGGGGGTCGGGGAGGGCTGAGGAGATTTGGGGGGCTGAGGAGATTTGGGGGGGGGCTGAGGAGATTTGGGGGCCTGAGGAGATTTGTGGGGGCTGAGGAGATTTGGGGGGGGGCTGAGGAGATTTGGGGGCCTGAGGAGATTTGGGGGGTGCTGAGGAGATTTGAGGGGCCTGAGGAGATTTGGGGGGCCCTGAGGAGATTTGAGGGGCCCTGAGGAGATTTGGGGGGTGCTGAGGAGATTTGTGGGCCCCTGAGGAGATTTGGGGGGTGCTGAGGAGATTTGGGGTGCCCTGAGGAGATTTGGGGGGTGCTGAGGAGATTTGGGGTGCCCTGAGGAGATTTGAGGGGCCCTGAGGAGATTTGGGGGCCGCTGAGGAGATTTGGGGGGCCCTGAGGAGATTTGGGGGGTGCTGAGGAGATTTGTGGGCCCCTGAGGAGATTTGGGGGGTGCTGAGGAGATTTGGGGGCCCCTGAGGAGATTTGGGGGCTGCTGAGGAGATTTGGGGGGTGCTGAGGAGATTTGGGGGCCCCTGAGGAGATTTGGGGGCCGCTGAGGAGATTTGGGGGTCCCTGAGGAGATTTGGGGAGTGCTGAGGAGACCTGAGGGGCCCTGAGGAGATTTGAGGCGCCCTGAGGAGATTTGGGGCCCCGAGGAGATCTGAGGGGCCCTGAGGAGATTTGAGGGGCCCCGAGGAGATTTGGGGGGCCCTGAGGAGATTTGGGGCCCCGAGGAGATCTGAGGGGCCCTGAGGAGATTTGAGGGGCCCCGAGGAGATTTGGGGGCCGCTGAGGAGATTTGGGGCGCCCTGAGGAGATCTGAGGCGCCCTGAGGAGATTTGTGGGCCCCTGAGGAGATTTGGGGGGCCCTGAGGAGATTTGTGGGCCCCTGAGGAGATTTGGGGCGCCCTGAGGAGATCTGAGGCGCCCTGAGGAGATTTGAGGGGCCCTGAGGAGATTTGGGGCGCCCTGAGGAGATTTGGGGGGTGCTGAGGAGATTTGAGGGGCCCTGAGGAGATTTGGGGGGTGCTGAGGAGATTTGAGGGGCCCTGAGGAGATTTGGGGGCCCCTGAGGAGATCTGAGGGGCCCTGAGGAGATTTGGGGCGCCCTGAGGAGATTTGGGGGCCCCTGAGGAGATTTGAGGGGCCCTGAGGAGATTTGGGGGGTGCTGAGGAGATCTGAGGGGCCCTGAGGAGATTTGAGGGGCCCCGAGGAGATTTGGGGTGCCCTGAGGAGATCTGAGGGGCCCTGAGGAGATTTGAGGGGCCCTGAGGAGATTTGGGGGGTGCTGAGGAGATCTGAGGGGCCCTGAGGAGATTGAGGGGCCCTGAGGAGATTTGGGGGGTGCTGAGGAGATTTGGGGGCCGCTGAGGAGATTTGGGGGCCCCTGAGGAGATCTGAGGGGCCCTGAGGAGATTTGGGGGCCCTGAGGAGATTTGGGGGCCCCTGAGGAGATTTGAGGGGCCCGAGGAGATTTGGGGGCCCCTGAGGAGATCTGAGGGGCCCTGAGGAGATTTGAGGGGCCCTGAGGAGATTTGGGGGCCCCTGAGGAGACCTGAGGCGCCCTGAGGAGATTTGGGGCGCCCTGAGGCCATTTGGGGCGCCCTGAGGCGAGCGAGGGGATCCCGCGGGGCTGAGGGGACCCGGCGGCTCGGAGGAGATTTCCGTGTGGGGACCTGAGGGGAACCTGAGGACGCCGTGCCCCGCCGCACCCCCCACTCTGTGTGTCCCCCCCCGGTAAGGAGCGGGGCGAAGGCGGCGCCGCGGCCGGGCCCGCGCGTCCCGGGGTTGGGCGGGCGGGGGCGGGCGCGGGGGCGGGCGGCGGCGCGGGGCGCCCATCTTCCTCCGTGCGGCGGAGCCGGCGGGACGCGGCGGGGGCAGCATGGCTGTTGGTATAGGAAGTGTCTTCTTTTTTCCTCACCCCCCCCCCTTTTTTTTTTTACCTCTTCCCTTCCTTCCCCCCCCTTCCCCCCCCTCCCATCCCGCCAAATCACCTCAAAACCCCCCCAACCCCCCTCACCCGGGTACGACCGAGGGGGGGGGCCCGGCCCCACTCCCCCCCCCCCCCCAGCGCTGCGTTTTGGGTTTTTTTAATTTAAATTATTATTTATCCTATTTTTTTTTACATTTTTTCCCTCACCCCCCCCCTTCCCCTCCTCGCAGATCTGCAGAATATGGCGTCCCCGTCCTAGCGTTTTAAAAATAAGCCGGGGCTGCATTTTTGTTTCCTTTTGTCTGCGAATTTTAATAAAACCGTCTGAGAATGTGGGAGAGGCGGCGGATGAAGGGGGGGGGGGGAACTCCCGGCCGGGCCAACCCCCCCCCCCCCCAAACCCCCCCCTCCATCCCATCCCCGGCCTTTTTGTCTGAGAAAAAAAAAAAAGGCCAACCCCCCCCCCCCCCCCCCAATCTCCCCTCCCAGGTCGAGGATTTCAACTTCACTTAACGCCAAACTTCGCCTTTTTCCACCTCCTTTTTTTTAATTATTATTATTATTTCATTTTTACCACCCCCCCCCTTCACCGAGGAGAAGAAGAAGGAAAAAGGGGGGGGGATGAAGGGGGAAAAGGGGGGGGACGTCCAGGAAAATACCCATTTTGCTGGATTTTCTCTTTTTCTCTCCCTCTGGATGGTCTAATGGAAAAGTTAATTGCAGCTGAACGTACCTATTTTTGTGGATGTTGCATGTTGGGGGGGGGTGTGTTTGCTTTTTTATTTATTCACGGCTTTTTTTCATACGCAGGGGGTGGCGGAAGAAGTGCGCGGGGGGGTGGTTATTATTATTGTTATCATTTTTATTCCTTCCCCCCCCCCCCCCTTTTTCTTCCTTTCCTCTCTTTCCGCATTAACCGGTTTTGTCTAGAAAGTGGTCTCGCTGGCTGGAAGGTCTAACGGGGGAATATTTTTGCATCGCGCTTTGGCAGGAATGCGGCAGCCTTAGCGAGGGACCCAAATTTCCGTGGCGGTGCTTAGAGAGGTCTGTCTGTCTGCCTGGACGTATATTTAGCCATATACTATTTATACATCCATAATCTCCCGGCCACGTCGGGGGCCCGGGGGGGGAGCTTAGAGCCGGCGTGGCCGCGGCGAAGCCGGACGAAGATGCGTTTTAACCCAGGAATGATTAATTTGCTGATTTTATTTCTTTTTCTCCAGCAAATACCCTGCAAGGTCGGAGGATGCTCCTTGTTTTCTGGGTTTTTTTTCCCCCGGCCCCGCAGTCTTTCGGACATCAGCCGGGTTTTTTAATCCGGGGAGGATGGAGCGGGCGATAGCGGCTTCGAGCCTGAGGCCTTTTGAGATTATAAAGTGATATTTTAGCGGAGAGGTAAAAAAGTTTTCGGTCCCTCCCGGCGTGCAGTTTGCCGAGAGGCGGAGGGTCCGGGGCGAGGGGATGGATTTCAACCCCGATTTTCCAGCCAGCTCCCATCCCTCGGCTTCACAGGCAGCTTGGGGGTAAACCGGGCTTAAAAAAACCATTGCTTTTTTTTTTGTTTGTTTTGTTGTTTGTTTTTTTTTGTTGTTCTCTCTATTTTCAGGAAAAACCCCACGTTCCCACGGGTCGGGTAGGTCGGAGCCGCTTCGCTTTTGTTCCTCCGCTCTGGGATCTCGCGTGCCGGGGGCTGGCGGTGGGTTCGGGGTGTGTGAAGTTGTCCTCCTTGTCCCCCCGTAGAAAAACGCCCCGCGTGCAGCACCCGGTCTCAGCTAGAGCTGGAGATGGACGCGGATAAGGGGAAGCAACGCCAATACTCGCAGAGGTGGGCATGCCGGCTTTATTGAGGGGACCGGAGGAAAAAAAAAAACCTATATGTATTTACACCGTAAAATAATGTATATGCGCTTAATGATGCGTATGCACGTAATTACATACATGCATATAAAAATAATATATATACGCACATCATAACATCTGTATTATCATGCGCATATATATCTTTATATATAAGCGGGGGCAGATTTTGGCCCTCCCTGGGGAATTTTGGGGGGGTGCGGGGGGATACCTGCCCGTCCCCCCTGCCGGGAGGGGGCCGGATCCGGCGGCGGAGGGGACCCCGCTCATGGCGTAAGTTTGACCGCTTGAAATTTCTGTTTTAAGATACGTGTATTTATATGTGTAAAATAATCTTTTTCTTCCTCGATCACCACCCCCCACCCCCCCCCCCCCTTATTTTTTTTCCCCTTTAAAAACTCTGGATTTTCGGTCGGGGGGTGCGATGTCACAACAAGTGCATGTTGTATTCGGTGCGCGCTCGCTACCTCCTCGGAGCAAACCCCTGCTAAGCCGCCCGTGCCTCGGTTTCCCCACCCGCCGGTGCGCGGCATCACCCATGGGTGCTCTCCAGCCTCCCCCCCGCCTTGCTGCCGTGGGGGGCCGGCTGCCCCCCGAGCTGGCTGTTTTGCGGGCCCCATCTTTGCCTTGCGGGGTGCCTGGCTGGTCTCTTTTAGGGGTGTGGGTGTATTTGGGGGAGCAGGTAACCCCCCCAGCGCTGGGGAACGGTGTGTTTTGGGGGGGGACGACACAGGCCCCACGTTTGGCGCGAGCGTCACCCCACAGGTGCCGGCTTTCCCTGCGGGCTGTCCCCGTGTCCCCTGCGGTGGGTCCCATCGGTGACGGGACGGACAGACGGTGTTTCGACCCTGAGGATTTGGGGTTGTGCCGCCTCGGCCCCCGTCTTTCGGGAGCCTTGCCTCCCTGGTTCCCCCCCTCCTTCATCCCCAGGAGGGGGGACCCCACGGTGGTCCCCAGCGTGGCTTTGCCTCCCCTTTTGCTTCACGCCAGCGCTTGGCTCCTCGTCCCTGTGCCCGCGCACCCCCTTTCCCACGCAGGGACCCCCATACCAGGATGGGGTTTACGTTGGGGCTCATTTTGGGTTGGTTTTGCTGAAAATGTGAAGGAGAAACACCAGTTAACGGCCCTTCGGGGGGCGGAAACGTGGGGTTTAATTGGTTCCATCTTGGGTGAATTCTTCTGGCGCGCGGTCTGCCCCCCCCCTCCCCGGAGCGATGGGGCTTTCGGATCTTGCCCGTCGTTTCTGCTTCCCCGGCCTCGCCTGCCTTCTGCCACCTCTGCTTTGGGGTAAATTCCTCCTGGATGAGGACAATCCGGGCGGAGAGGGACGCGAGTTCCCCGAGGATGGAAGCGGGATGGTTCTGGATGCTGCTTCTGGGATGGGGTTTTTGCGGAGGGGCACTCACTTTCCCTCGGAAAATCCTCCTGCTCTGGGCAAACCCCGCTTGCATGCGGGGGGAGACCTGTCCTCACGGGGGGGAGAGGGCCGTGGCCTCGTGTTTTGGGGGGAAGCTGAGGCACGGTGCGGGGCAGAGCCAGGTTCTGCCGTCGCCCAGCCACAGGAGCTGGCGGGGACATGGCGGTGCCAGCGTCACCATCCCCTGTCTGTCCCATGGCGGTGAGGACGTGCTGGGATTCGGGGAGGGGATGCAGGGGACCTCACCCCGCTTGGCTGTCGGCCGCCGCGCCATCTCGGGCCGCCGTCGGCTTTCCTGCGCTCGCCACTTGGCATGGGGAGGGGAATCTGTGCCCCGATGCTCTCACCGGGACCCTCGGGGACAGGACGCTGCGGTTGGGGACACCGAGGGCTCGGCTTCTTGCTCGGTCGAGGGCACGTTTAGGCACGCCGACCACCGCTCCGGTCACCCCAAATCCCTCCCCTCACCTCCCAGCTCCCCCTCCCGCCCCGTTTGCCGGCTGTACCGGGTGGGTGATCGCTCGCCGTCCTCAGGGTTGCCGGTACCCGGGAGCTGCCCCCTTTCTCTCGGCGGTGCCGTGAAAAGAAATCTCTTGTTTCTTTTTATTTCAGCGAAGGCGAGACAGAGAGGGCTGCCAAGGTAGAGGCGTTCCCTAGAGAACTGTAGCTTGACTTAGCGGCAGTTGGGTAGGAAGTTGGAAGGCTCTAGTGAGCTCGTGCCCACCCGTGCCATCATCTACCTCCCATCAATCTGGAGCCTCATCGACACGTCTCCCCAGGCAGCTGCGGCCACCTGGCTTCTGAGGCCAGCCTGTGAGTACCAAAACACCGGCGTCCGACCATATCTCGCCACCGCCGACCCCTCGCTGCCGCCGCCGCACCCCTTTCCCCCTCGGCATCCCCCCCTCGCCCCGGCTTGCCGGCTTCTCGCGCTCTCTTCCTTCCCCGTGGGTGCGGAGGCGATGATTTTTGTGTCTTTTTAGGGTCGCCCGAGATGCTGCCGCTTCCCCCGCTTCGCCCGGTTGAGCGGCGATGCCGGGTACTGCGCCGTTCTGCGGGAATTTGGGGTTTGGCCCCCGTTTTTGGGGTTCCGCGCATCTTCCTGCTTGCTCTTCCAACATCCCTCCAGCCGTGCCCGCTCGGGCGGCCGCGATGCTTTTAGCACCCACCCGTGTCCCTGGGGACAACCTTCGGCTTCCCCTTGGCAAGAGTTGTCCAAACCCGGTACCCGCAGAGGATGCCGGGGGCTCTCCCACCCCGCGGTTTGGACCGCAGGACCCTGTGCCACCGGAGAGCCGCTACCCAGGGCGGGTTTTCCCCCTGGCCAGCCAAAAATTGGGGGGCGCGCAGAGCCCTAACGCTCCCCCTCAACCCCGTGTCCCGCACAGCTGGGTCCCGCAGAGCCGGGGGGAGACGCGCTGCAGCATTCCCCACCCTTCATAATTTCCATTTTAATGGATTTTCTTCTTTTTTTTTTTTCCTTTGCTGCATGTCAGCTTCCATTTTTCATAGTTAGCTGAGAATATAGAAAAAAGGAGGTTTTTTATATATATATATATATATATTTTTCCATCTGCTTTATATCCCCTCCTGCTTCCTCCCCCAGCCATCCCAGCCCAGGGAGAGGGGGAAGCCGCTCCTTCCGCTCCTGATGAAATACCGCACGATTTATGACATGAAATCGGAACAGGAACAGGGATTTTTTGATATTTTTTTTTTTGGCACACCGACCATTTCTTTCCTCTTTATTCCGGGCAGGTTCGTCAAGCTCCGAGCGCGGTGGTTTTGCAAATAATTTATAATTAATTTAATAAGACCTCTTCAAGTGGAGGCGGGGGCGGGGGATAGACGCAATATTTTCACTTTCCTCCCCAAAATGCGCTTCATGCCTTTGCCCACTCCCCCTCCAGCTTTGCACGAGGGGTCCTGGGACTGTTTGTAGCGGTTTGTGCCGCACCCCGGCGATGGTTTGAGAGCCGCCCCGGCGCTTTCGATCCTTCTTGGTGCCACCGATGGCTCCGGCAGAGCCTGGCATGCTGTCGGGACAGGGAGGACGGATGGACAGACAGATGGGAAGGACGGAGGTCGCAGGGCACCTGCTGTGACAGGGGAGCAGCTCCAAAAAACCCTTTTCTAATCATAGCTCCGGCTTCCTGTTTTCCCACGCCGCGGGGCTGCCGCCGGGGCGGTGGGCTTCGTGCCGGGGTGCTTGGCCGCGTCGGGGGGACCCGCAGCCCTCCTGCCTGCACTCCTCTGCCCGCTCGCTGCCCGCTTTCCTGCCCGTCTCCATCACGAGGGGTTTTCCCTGCCGCGACCTCCTCTTTCGGCCCCGTCTCCCGGTGCACCGGCCCCTCGTGCCGTCATCCCCACATCCCGCAGTCCCCCATCCCGTGCTCATCATCCCGAGTGATCTGATGTGTGTGTATATATATATACGTAGCCAGTGGGTAAACTCGCAACGTGGGCGGCGTGTGGGTACATATATAATCTATATAAAATAGCCGGTGGCGTATGGGAAAGCGCATTTAATAGCCCCAGCAATTACCCTTTCTTTGCGCACGGGCGTGGCGCAGAGCGGGACTCCCGGCTCTGCCTTTCGCCTGCCTGCGCCGTGGAGAGGGGGGTAAATTCGGCGGGTGGAGAGAAAACGGAGGGGAAAAACAATCGTGCCTGGGGATATTGCGAGGATCCGGGTTCGCTTTCACTTGAAAAAGCTGAAATTTGGTGCACGGGCAGCTGGGAGGTGACCCGGAGCGGTTCAGGGCAGGGAGGGGGAATTTTGGAAGCCGGTGGGGATGCTCGGTGTCCGGGTGGTCTCTTGGCCTGGCCGCGGCGTTGGGGTCTGCCAGGCAAAATGGCTCCTGTTCTTCAGCACGGCCTACAGCCGCCGGTGCGTCGGTCTGAGTCCCCCCAAAACGCGCCTTGTCCTGCGCCGCGCTGCTCCGTATCATGAGGGTCAGTTGGTCCCCTCCTTCCTGCCTCAGTTTCCCCCCAAAAACGAGCCTGGAGGGGTCCAGCACATGGCTCTTTTTCAGGCTGGGGTGTCCGTAGGGGTGCTAAGTCCCCGGCGGGACCAGGACCCACTTTCACTGGGTGCTGCCCACCCTCCTATGGTGAGCTCGGGGTCTGATGTAAACCGAGGGGCAGCAAGTGAGTGCGAGGAGGAGGAGGAGGAAGGCTCATCACCCCCTCCCAGCCCCAGGGTGCTTTTTTTGTGGGAGCAGGGATGTTCCCGGACGGCAGCGGCACCGGCGCCATTCGGAGGAGGCTGCCCATCCGGCAAACACAGGACTGTGTCTGAATCCCCGCAGCCGTCACCCGGGGCTCTCTGTGCCTCAGTTTCCCCAGCCGCCGGTGCTCTGCCATAGGCACCTCGCCCCCGAATCCCACCACCCCGAAGGCTTTCGGGGACGTGCTTTGCCGGAGGTGCCGGTCTAGTTTCTCCCGGGATCCCGGCCGTGTCCTGGTTTATATTACAGATGGAGCTCCTCGGGGACCACTCCTATACGTTCCACCGGGGTCCCTTATACACTGTACCCTTAAACACCCCCGTAATGAGGTTTGCCGGCACGGCGATGCCCGTTTACACCGGGCCGGTACGCTGGTGTCGTTTTCTCGCCGTCCCTCTTTCAGATCTTTTTTATTACCCGAAGATGGACTGCAAATTAATTTTCCCAACGTGTTTAAGCGTTTCTAAATCTCCCGGCCCCGCTGCAGCCGGGTTTTCCCGCCGAGCTGCCCGCGGACATCACGGGTTGCTTCGCTTGGGATTGGGGGTGGCTTTTTTTTGGGGGGGGGATTCAGCCGGGGTTGGGTTTGGGTTCGATGTGTCGCCGTCGTGCTCGCCCTCTCTCGCGGCAGCGTCCCGTCCGCCTCTGTCATCCCGCCTGGAGATATTGGAGGAGCAGTGCGGATACCTCCGGGAATTGGGAGATGTGGTTTTTTTTTTTTTTCCCAAATTCCCCCCCCTGCTCTTGCCAAATTGCATCCTCGTGCGCTTGCCGGCGTTTCGGGGTCTTCATGGCAGGCGGGTGCTCGGCGTTACCCCGATCCTGCAGGAATTTCCAGCTGGGAAGATGCTCGGGAGGTCCCCAGCCCTGCCTGCTCCCTGCCTGCTCCCTGCCCTCTTTCAGAGCCTGCGTGTTGCTGTTTGGGGGTTTGATGTCGGGGCGGGGGGGGGGGGTTCAAGCCCCCAGGGGAGGTGGGAGGGGGGGTCCGTGCGGCAGCCGGTGCCACCCCATAACCCGCCCTCCCTCTCTCCCCCCAGGATGGCGGAGCCTCGCTTCAACAACCCCTACTTCTGGCCGCCCCCCCCCCACCATGCCCAGCCAGGTAGGACGCTCCCCCCGGGACAGCGGGATTTTGGGGAGGAGGGAGGACAGGGGGAGGCCCCGGGGGGAGGCCGGGGGTGCTGCCTCCTCCGCCCCTGACCCACCGCTCTGCCTTCTCCCCCCCACCACCCCCCACCAGCTGGACAACCTGGTCCTGATCAACAAAATCAAGGAGCAGTTGATGGCGGAGAAGATCCGACCCCCGCACTTGCCCCCCACCTCCGTGGCCTCCCAGCAGCCCCTCCTGGTGCCCCCCTCGCCCGCCGAAAGCAGCCAGTCCATCATGTCCCTCCCCAAACTGCAGCAGGTCCCGGGTCTCCACCCTCAAGCCGTCCCCCAGCCCGACGTGGCCCTGCACGCCCGACCGGCCACCAGCACTGTCACAGGTACCGCCACGGCGGGGGGGTTAGCGGCTCCCGGCAGATTTTGGGGAGGGATCCCCCCGATTTGGGATAATGCCGTGAGAGAAGAGAGCGGGGGACACCCTCCCTAACATTAACGCCCCCCGCCTCTTTGCTCGCCAGGGTTGGGGCTGGCTTCCCGCGCGCCGGCGGTCAGCACCTCCGAATCCAGCACGGGGACGGGGACCACCACCCCATCGACTCCCACCTCCACCAGCCAGAGCCGCCTCATCGCCTCCTCGCCCACCCTAATCTCAGGAATCACCAGCCCCCCCCTCCTCGACTCCATAAAGACAATCCAGGGTCACGGCTTGCTGGGGGCACCCAAGGCGGAACGAGGCCGTAAGAAAATCAAGGCGGAAAATCCCTCGGGACCGCCGGTCCTGGTGGTGCCCTATCCCATCCTGGCCTCGGGGGAGACGGCCAAAGAGGGGAAGACGTACAGGTAGGCGCCCACCCGCCCGTGCGGGGGGCCGGGGTGACGGTGGGGTGCCCCCCCCGCCCCAGCCCGGTCCCTGCGGGGTTCTCCCTCCCTCTCCAGGTGTAAGGTCTGCCCCTTGACGTTCTTCACCAAGTCGGAGATGCAGATCCACTCCAAGTCGCACACAGAGGCCAAGCCCCACAAGTGCCCCCATTGCTCCAAATCCTTCGCCAACGCCTCCTACCTGGCCCAGCACCTGCGCATCCACCTGGGCGTCAAACCCTACCACTGCTCCTACTGCGAGAAGTCCTTCCGCCAGCTGTCCCACCTCCAGCAGCACACCAGGTGAGGGCCCCGCGGGGCCGGGGGGGGCCCCGGGAGGCTGGGGGGGCGGCCCTTCAGCCCCGTCTGCCCTTAGGGGGTGGCGGGGCCTGCGCCCGGCGTCCCTTGTGCCATGCTCGTTGTCCCCACAACGCTTGTCCCCCCCCCACCACCTTCATCCACGCCACGTTCGTCTGTCCCCACTATGCTCATTGTCCCCACCGCTTCCTTCATCCCTGCCGTGCTCATCTGTCCCCACCACGCCAACCTGTCCCCACTGCCTTCATCATCCCCACCGCCTTCATCGTCCCCACCACGCTCATCACCTCCACCACCTTCATCGTCCCCACCACGCTCATCACCTCCACCACCTTCATCGTCCCCACCACACTCATCACCTCCACCACCTTCATCGTCCCCACCACACTCATCACCTCCACCACCTTCATCGTCCCCACCACACTCATCACCTCCACCACCTTCATCGTCCCCACCACGCTCATCACCTCCACCACCTTCATCGTCCCCACCACGCTCATCACCTCCACCACCTTCATCGTCCCCACCACGCTCATCACCTCCACCACCTTCATCGTCCCCACCACGCTCATCACCTCCACCACCTTCATCGTCCCCACCACGCTCATCACCTCCGCCACCTTCATCGTCCCCACCACGCTCATCACCTCCACCACCTTCATCGTCCCCACCACGCTCATTCATCTCCACTGTGCTCATTGTTCCTACCACCTTCTTCATCCCCGCCACGCTCAGCTGTCCCCACCACGCTTACCGTCCCCACTGCCTTCATCACCCCTACCATGCTCACCCTGTCCACTGCCTTCATTGTCCCGACCATGCTCATCATCTCCACCACACTCATTGTCCCCACCAACTTCTCCATCCCCACCACCTTCATTGTCCCTACCATGCTTATCTGGCTTCGCCATGCCAGTCCGTCCCCTCTGCCTTCATCGTCCCCACCACACTCATCATCTCCAGTACCTTCATCGTCCCCACCACGCTCATCATCTCCACCACCTTCATCGTCCCCACCACGCTCATCATCTCCACCACCTTCATTGTCCCCACTACGCTCATCACCTCCACCACCTTCATCGTCCCCACCACACTCATCACCTCCACCACCTTCATCATCCCCACCACGCTCATCACCTCCACCACCTTCATCGTCCCCACCACGCTCATCACCTCCACCACCTTCATCGTCCCCACCACGCTCATCATCTCCAGCACCTTCATCGTCCCCACCACACTCATCACCTCCACCACCTTCATCGTCCCCACCACGCTCATCACCTCCACCACCTTCATCGTCCCCACCACGCTCATCATCTCCAGCACCTTCATCGTCCCCACCACACTCATCACCTCCACCACCTTCATCGTCCCCACCACGCTCATCACCTCCACCACCTTCATCATCCCCACCACGCTCATCCATCTCCACTGTGCTCGTCCTCCCTACCACCTTCTTCATCCCCACCATGCTCACCCATCCCCATCACCTTCATAGTCTCCACTGCCTTCATTGACCCCGCTGTGCTCATGATTTCCACCATCTTCTTCATCCCCACCGCACTCATCATCTCCAGCACCTTCGCTGTCCCCACCACGCACCTCCATCTCCACCATGCTCATCATCCCTACCACCTCCTTCATCCCTGCCACGCTCATCCCTCCCCACCACACTTACTCTCCCCACTGCCTTCATCATCCCCACCACGCTCATCATCTCCGCCACCTTCACTGTCCCCGCCACGCTCATCGTCCCCGCCACGCTCATCGTCTCCACCACCTTCATCGTCTCCACCACCTTCATCGTCCCCACCACGCTTATCATCTCCACCACCTTCATCGTCCCCACCACGCTCATCATCTCCAGCACCTTTGTCCCCACCACGCTCATCACCTCCACCACCTTCATCGTCCCCACCATGTTCATCCATCTCCACTGTGCTCGTCCTCCCTACCACCTTCTTCATCCCCACCATGCTCACCCATCCCCATCACCTTCATAGTCTCCACTGCCTTCATTGACCCCGCTGTGCTCATGATTTCCACCATCTTCTTCATCCCCACCGCACTCATCATCTCCAGCACCTTCGCTGTCCCCACCACGCACCTCCATCTCCACCATGCTCATCATCCCTACCACCTCCTTCATCCCCGCCACGCTCATCCCTCCCCACCACACTTACTCTCCCCACTGCCTTCATCATCCCCACCACGCTCATCATCTCCGCCACCTTCACTGTCCCCGCCACGCTCATCGTCCCCGCCACGCTCATCGTCCCCACCACCTTCATCGTCCCCACCACCTTCATCGTCCCCACCACGCTCATCGTCCCCACCACGCTCATCGTCCCCACCACGCTTATCATCTCCACCACCTTCATTGTCCCCACCACGCTCATCACCTCCAGCACCTTCATCGTCCCCACCACACTCATCATCTCTGCTGCCTTCATCGTCCCCACCACACTCATTGCCCCCAGGCCCCCTGCCCAGAGCCGGGCCCCCCTCTTGGCTCCTCCCCCCCCTTTCCCCCGTGCCCCACTGGGCGCTTTGCTGTCACTCGGTGTGTCACCGACGTGGCTGTGCCCACCGCGGTCCCCGTCCCTGGCGTCACCCCTCCACGTGGGACAGGGGCAGCGCTGGTCCCCGGGGGCGGCTGGGGCAGAGGGGACGGTGACCTGACGTTCCCCCGCCCCGCAGAATCCACACCGGCGACAGACCCTACAAGTGCCCGCACCCCGGCTGCGAAAAGGCCTTCACGCAACTCTCCAACCTCCAGGTCAGCGCCCCGGGACGGTGGCGGGAGCGCCGGGAGGGGGGAGAGGAGCCCCGCACCCCCCCCGGGGTGGGGAGGGCACAGAGCGGGGTGGCTGCCGTAACCCCCCCCCCCCCGCCATTTCGCAGTCCCACCAGCGACAGCACAACAAGGACAAGCCCTACAAGTGCCCCAACTGCTACCGGGCGTACACGGACTCGGCCTCGCTGCAGATCCACCTCTCGGCTCACGCCATCAAGCACGCCAAGGCCTACTGCTGCAGCATGTGCGGCCGCGCCTATACCTCGGTGAGCCGGGGGGGGCCGCCGGGACGCCCCCCCACCCCAAAAATCCCGCTCCCCCGCCCCGGCCGGTTCTGCCGCTCACCCTCTTCCCCCCCACCCCACAGGAGACCTATTTGATGAAGCACATGTCCAAACACACCGTGGTGGAGCACCTCGTCAGCCAGCACTCGCCGCAGAGGACGGAGTCACCCGGCATTCCCGTACGGATCTCCCTCATCTAACCCGGGAACGCCTTTGGCATCGGGGGACACACACACACACACACATGGACGGGACACCCCCGCACAGAGGAGGAGGAGGAGGAGGAGGAGGAAGCACCACCCGCAGCACCCCAGCCCTGGCCGGGAGCCCGGCGGGACGTGCCCGGGGCCGTGTCCCCCCGCCCCGCCCCGGGTCCCCGCAGGTTTGGTGACATCCAAAGACGGTTTCAGAGCACTTTGAATCTCTGCGGTTTGGTTTATTTTTTTTTTTGGGGGGGGGGGGGTTGTCTGCAGGGGGGGGAGGGGAGCGGTTTCTCCTCCTCCCGGGAGCCCCCACCCCCTCCCCTCCCACTTTTTGGATACAAATATATATATATATTTATTGGCCAAGAACTTGGTGCTGCTAAAAACAGAACTAAGACCCAAAACGAACCGTGGATGGAGAAAAACGAAGCCGGAGGGGGGGTCCCACCGCCGCCTGCCCCCCCCACGGACTCTCCGGCGGGAGCAGCCAGGGACCGCAGTGGCCACCACCTCCTTCGGGACGTTTGGGGTTTATTTTTCAAACATTTTGGGGTGTTCGGTGGCGGTTTCTCTATTTTTTTTTTTTGGGGGGGGGGGGGGGGGCGCATCCCTTGCGAGGGAGAAGCCGGCGGGCAAAGCCGCGTCCCTCCGGGGCCGCACCCGACCCCCCCATCCCCGGCACCCCCCAAAATCCGCCTTGGGGAGCGCGGGGGGGTGGGTAATCGCTTTGCCTTGTGCCCGCCGGCCCCGGGCGCCTGTACATAAACCCGTGTATAGAGCCGGGGGGGGCACCCCCCCCCCCGCAGAGCCGCGACAAAAAGCTCGTCTATATTCTGTACTCTTTGGTTCCGGTTTGGGATATTAACTCTGTTATTTTTTATACACTTTTTACGCCTTAACTCATCGTTTATTTTGGGTTGGTTTTGTTTTGTTGTGGTTTTTTTTGCCAGGGTGTTTTATTTACCTTCTGTTTATTAATTTTTAACCCCTCCCCGTTATTTTTTATTCCCCCCCCCCCCATTCCTCGTTTCCCCCCCCCCTCGATGTTGTACGATACTCAATATTGTAATCTTTTTTGTCAGCATGTTAATACCGTGTAAATACGCCTCTTATACACTTAACACCCCCCTCCCTCCCCGACCCCCCCCCCTCGTTTTGGGGCTTTTTTTTATTTTCCTCGCCGGAAATCCAGGCCGGGCGTCCCTAGAGCTAGTTCCTACCTTAGTAAAAAAGGAGAAAAAAAAAGAAAAGGATAAAAAAAAAAAAGAGAAAAGAAGAGAAAATGATAAAAAAAAAAGCCCTCGCCCCCCCGCCCTCCCCCGCTGTCTTGCATTGTGGTTCACGGAGAAGTCGGGGGGCGGGGGGGGGGGGAACCGCGGCCTCACCGGGAGCGTTGCGGTGTGGAAAAGGAGCGAAACCCCCCCAAAACCGGTGCCCCTTTCCAAAAAAAAAAAAAAAAGAAAAAAAAAAAAGAAGAATAAACCAGACCAGAACAAAAAAACAAACAACAAAACCAATTTTGTTTGTGTTTGTTGCGGAAGAGCAAAAACATTTGGGACAGGAGCGGAAATGGGGAGGGGGGGGGGCGGGCGAGGGGCCGGGGGCCACCGCGGGGACATCCCACTGGGGACGATGCCGGTGGCCCCACGGGTCACCCCGCCAGCGGGTGGGTTGTCCCCGGTGGGGGGTGGCAGCGCCACAGCCCCGGGGCGTCACCGGCGTCTTGGGGTGAAGGCGGCAGCTCCTGGTCTGGGGGGGGGGGCGATGGCCTGAGCTGGGGACCCTCCTGGGGGGACCCTCCTGGGGACCAGCAGGTCCTGGGCCAGGGGGACACGAGTGACAGGCACCAGCTCCGGGGCCACCTCACGGTGGCCATCACAGCCAGGGCCACCCCAGGGTGGGCACCGGCTCTGGGGACCCCTCACCGACATGGGTGCCAGCAGCAGGGACACCTCACCACAGCCACCAGCTCCAGGGACACCTCACCGTGGCCACCACCTCCAGGGACCTGTCACCACCTCCAGGGACCTGTCACCACCTCCAGGGACACCTTGCCATGGCCACCACCTCCAGGGACCTGTCACCACCTCCAGGGACACCTTGCCATGGCCACCACCTCCAGGGACACCTCGCCAACATGGGCACCAGCTCCGGGGACAGCTCCAGGGACATGTCACCACAGGCAGCATCTCCGGGGACATGTCACCAACATAGGCACCAGCAGCAGGGACACCTCACCACAGCCACCAGCTCTGGGGACACCTCACCACCGTGCCCACCGGCTTCAAGGACGCATCACCACCACGGGCACCAGCTCCGGGGACATGTCACCACTACAGGACACCTCACCACGACCACCAGCTCCGTGGCTGCATCACCACCGCGGGCACTGGCTCTGGGGACACCTCACTGTGACCATCAGCTCTGGGGACACCTCACCACAGCCACCAGCTCCAGGCCCTTGTCACCATGGGCACCGGCTCTGGGGACGTGTCACCACCACGGGCACCGGCTCCGGGGACACCTCACCACCGCGGGCACCGGCTCTGTGGCTGTGTCACCACGGCCACCAGCTCCAGGGACACCTCACCACAGCCACCACCACCACAGTGCCACCACGGCGGGTGTCCCCTCGTGTCCCCCTCCCCATCTCACGTACTCTGGGGCCCCACGTCCCCCAGCGCTGGGATTTCGGGGTCACCCCGCAGGCGTGGAGGGTCCCACTCCCCCCCAACTTGGGGGGCAGCGGGGGCTCCCCGAGGGTCCCCAGGCCAGGAGGGCAGCGGGGAGGTGACGGCCAGCCCTGTCCCCATCACCCACGCAGCGTCCCACCACCCTCGGTGGCACTTGGGGACATGACCAAGGTCCTGCCTCAGTTTACCCAGGGAGGAAATGGGGGGGGGGGGGGGGAGGAAAAGTGGGGGGGCCCCACATTTTTTTCTTTTTTTTTTTTTTTTCAGTGTTTATTAAAAACAAAAAAAACAGGAGAAAAGGGGGGGAGGGGTCCGTGTTTTTTTCCTTTTTTTTTTTTCTTTCCTTTTCTTAAAAAGACCGTGGTGGCCGGGGGGGGGGGGGGTGGGGGGGGGTCCTTACCTGCCTGGGGGGGCCCCCGCCGCCACCGTCCTCTACTAAGGTGCCCCCAAAACAGCCCAGCATGGGGGTGGGGGTGTGGGGTGTGTGTGTGGGTGACACCTCCTCTGCGCCTGGGCACCCCGAGACGCCCCCCCCCCCCGCCATGGGCTAACACCCCCCCGGGGCTGGTAGCCCAAATCCCGGTTGGGGGGCACACATTAAGGCAATCGTCCTGCTTCGCCCTGCCGTTTTGGGGAGGGGGGGGGGGGGGACACGGGGGAGATGCGGGGACCCCCCCCCTCCCTGCTGGAGAAGGGTTGGGGGGGGTGACCCCCCCATACGGGGGGACGCTATAGCTACGGGCTATATACACACCCCCGGGGCCGGGGGTCGCCCCGGGGCTCGCTTGTGCTCAAAAGTGGCTCCCCCCCCACCCCAGCCCCCCTCCCCCCGGCCGGGCAGGGGTTTAGGGGGGGTCCCATGGGTGCTCCCCCCCTCCCCGCCCCCCAACCGGCTCTAGGAGTCCTTGAGCATGCTGATGCGGGCGTAGATCTTGAGGGCCGGTCCCAGTTTGATGTTCATGGTGCTCATGAGATGATCCTCCTTCAGCAGCAGCAGCGCCTGCCCGTCGATCTCCTGCGCCCTGAATTCCTCCGCGATCTCCTGGCAGCCTGCAGGGAGGGAGGGGGGGGCCATGCTCAGAAAACCCTCCCCAAAAAGCCAACCCGCCCCCCAAAACCGTTGGCGGGGGCGTCCCCGAATAGTCCTCACCCGGCAGCGAGCGGATGAACTCGTAGACGTCCTCCACGTTCCACTTGCTGGGCTCGCTGGGGAGGAAGCGATGACCGATGCTCGCCAGGTCCCGGACGTGGACGTCGGGCAGCTCCATCTCGCGCAGCTCCAGGTCTCGTTCGCCCTGCCGCCGGCGGGACGTGGAGGAACTGGCCGAGATGGGGGAGAGCGGTTCCTCGTAGCTCGAATTATCCGAACAACGACTCGAATCTTCTTGGCTGTGGTTGAGCTGCAACGACGCCGTCACGGAAAGAGGCACCGAACCCGGCGGGAGAGAAACCGGCGGCTGCGGGACGGAGCAGCACCGGCCTCAGAGCCCACCCGTGAGTGCGTCACCCCGGATTTGGGGACGAATCCTGCCCGGCCCCCAGCCCTCACCTGCTTCTTGGTGTCTTTGCTGAGGGGGGGCAGCGTCCCCTTGCAGGTCCGACGGCGGCCGTGGGGGGGACCGCCGGGTTTCTGCAGCTTGCTGCGATCGGGGTGGAACAAACCCACCCGCTTCGTGCACCCCACGTTGTACCTGCGGGGAGGGAGGGGGGTGAGGGAGGGGGGGGCCGGATCCCGCCGAGGGGGCTGCGGGGAAGTGGGGGGCAGACGGTTTTTTTTGGGGGGGGGGTTACCTCTTGGCGCAAGCCATGGAGCAGAAGCGCTTGGAGCGCTTGAATTTGTAAGCGAAGTCGACGCGGCCGCAGAGCTCGCACTTCAGTTTGGGGGGGTTCCCCTCCTCTTTGGATTCTGGGGGGCGCGCAGGGACACCCAGAGAGAGAAACGCAACCAGCTCAGCCGCGGGGGACCCCCCAAAAACGTCACCCGGCTTCGACGGTAGCGGTGGGGAGCTCCGCCGTACCCCGCTTGGGGAGGAAACCGTTTCGGGGGGGCCGGGCGCTACCTTGCAAATAGGGTTCCTCCATTTCGGAGTCGGTGGTGGTGGTGTTGTCCTGCGGCGGAAGTTTCTCAGCCAACAGCTCCTGCGCATACTTCTTCTTCAGGTTCCCCACCAGCAACGAGGAGCGCCCCACCTGGGACGGAAAAACACTAGTGGGTGCCCCCCCCCCCACCCCAAAATCCAGCCCTACCAGCAAAACTAAGGATCCGGACGCGGAGAAAGAGGAAGGGGAGGGGGGGAATACGTTACCGGGAACGGTTCTGCCCCTTCCTGGATGACGAAGCCCTCGATAACGTGGGTGAGGATTTGGGGTTTCACGATGGCCTGGGGCGGTTTGTTCTCACCATTGTGGGGGGCAGCGCCGGCGACGGTGGAGGCAGAGCTCCCGGTCCCCGAGGTCATGCCGGGAACGCTGGCGAGGCTCTGGGACTGAGCATGAAGGCGGTCGGCGGGCGGCTCTGCGGGGGCGAAGGCGACCGTCAGTCCCGCCGAGGCAAAGAGCGGGGCGGCGGCGAAGTGGGGGGGGGACACACACACGGGTGGTTACGGGGGACGCGGTGACGCCGGCGGTGACGTGGGGGCCCCTATTACCATACAGCTGGGCTGCTTTGGGGACAGGAGGCGGGGGGGGGGGGTGTGAGCAGCTGCTGACGCTCCCAGTGCAGCCCAGTGGGTCCCAGTAAAGCCCAGAGCCCTTGTGTATCATGGGGGGGGGGGGGGGGGGGGGCTGTAGGGAGCCCCCAACCCCCCCCCCAGTGCACCCCGAAGAGCCCCACAATATCCCGCTGGATCCCTACAAACCCCCAAATCCCCGGCAGATCCTCAAGAGCCCCAGATCCGCCCAGTAAGCCCCCAGTACGCCCCAGTAAAGCCCAATACACCTGAGTGAGGCTCCAGTACGCCCTAGCAAAGCCCAGTAAGGCCCCATCTACCCCGGAAAGACGCGATTCTACCCCAGTACGCCCCAGTAAGGCCCTATCTGCCCCAGTAAGGCCCCATCTCCCCAGTAAGGCCCCATCTCCCCCAGTAAGGCCTGATACGCCCCAGTAAGGCCCCATCTCCCCCAGTAAGGCCTGATACGCCCCAGTAAGGCCTGATACGCCCCAGTAAGGCCCCATCTCCCCCAGTAAGGCCTGATACGCCCCAGTAAGGCCCCATCTCCCCCAGTAAGGCCTGATACGCCCCAGTAAGGCCCCATCTCCCCCAGTAAGGCCCCATCTGCCCCGCACGGCCCGGTAGGTGCCGGGGAGGCCCCGGTAGGCCTCGCTAGGCCCCGGTAGGCCCCACCACCTTTGTCCGGCGGCGGAGCCCGCTCCCTCCGCCCCTACCTGCGCCCGGGCCGCGGCTGCGGAGCCGGGACCCGGGGGAGGGGGGGGGGGGGGGGGGGGTGCGGGGGGGCGGATGCGGAAGTGAGGTCAGCGCCCGCCGCCCCGCCGGGCCGAGCCGGGCCGGACCAGGCCGAGCCCCGCCAGGGCGGGTCTGGGCGGGGCCGGCCGCACTCACCGGCGGCGCTCAGCGGCTCGGCGGCCCCATGGCGCGGATAAAAGCGGTGCGGGTGGTGGTGGCGGTGGCGGAGCGGGGACAAAGGCGGTGGCGGCGGCGGCGGCGGGGCCGGGACCGGGGCGGCGGCGGCGGCTGCGCGGGGAGGGCGGGGCCTGGCGCTGGGCACGCCCCTCGCGCTCCTATTGGCCGCCGCCGCGCGCGCGCGCCTACGCCGCCAGCCGGGCGGGGCCGCTGGGCGGAGCCGCGGGGAGAGGCGGGGCCGCGGGAGGGGCGTGGCCACGGGGAGAGGCGTGGCCACGGAAGGGGCGTGGCCACGGGAGGAGTGACCACGCCTCCCCCCGCAGCCTGGCCCCGCCCCGTGCCCACGCGTGGGGAGGGGCGCCCCCCCGCAGACACACGCGGGCGAGGCCAACGTGGCGCGGACCCCCCCTCTCCCCACAACCATCGGGGGCCCTGTGCTCAGCCCTATCCCCCCCCCAACCCCACTGTGTCACCCGTGGGGCGCCGCCACGGGCCCCCGCGGTCACAGGTGGAGCCCCGCAGGCACCGCGTGCCCACCCGTGCCTCAGTTTCCCCCTGCTGCAGCCCACCTGGGGGGGGGGGGGGGGGCGCTCCGCCCCACAAGTGGGTGCCCGTGGGGTGGGAGTGGGGCTTACCGTGAGTGGGGGGCCGCTCGCCCTCGGGGGTGTCGGGGCCCGGGGGGGCGGCGGGCGGCGAGAGGGCGGGGGGCTGCGGCGGGGCGGCGGGTGGGCTCTCGGCGCTCCTCGGGGCGGGCAGCGGGTCCCGGCGGGTGCCCTCGGGGACCCCGAGTGGGGGCTGCGGCGGTGGGGGGGGGGGGACACGGGTGTGCGAGGGTCAGGCGGGCGCACACGCGTGTGCGAGGGGCGGGCACGCGCGGGGCGGGAGCGTGAACAGGCGTGCGTGGGTCCCGCGCGCACACGT
Organism: Gavia stellata; assembly: GCF_030936135.1. NCBI lineage: Eukaryota > Metazoa > Chordata > Aves > Gaviiformes > Gaviidae > Gavia > Gavia stellata. The sequence goes on along the minus strand of NW_026776608.1, from coordinate 8,830 downwards.
GTGCGTGGATCTGGCAGACGCACGTGCCTCGATCGGGCACACGTGTGCACACACACACGTGTCACGCTCAGGTGTACGTGTGCGCACGCACACGCATGATCGGGCATGCATGTTTGCACAGACACGTGCGTGGATCCGGTACACACATGCACACACGCATGGATCTGCACACACGGATCAAGCGCACGTGCACACACCTGCATGGATGAGGGGCACACGTGCACACACGCATGTGCATGGATCAGACACACGGATCAAGCACACGTGCACACACGTGCAGGAATGGGGCACATGCAACCCCCCATATGCACAGATCAGGTGCACACGTGCACACGCCCTGTGCGTGGATCAGGCAAACACGCCTGCACACGTGTGCACGGACCAGGTACACGCATGCACACGCATGTGCATGGATGTGGCAAACCTGTGCACTCGTGTGCATGGACCAGGTGCACACATGCACACGCACGTGCGTGGATGTGGCACGCGTGTGCGCCCACATGCATGCAGCAGACACGTGGATTAAGCACCCAGGTGCATAGATGAGGTGCACACGTGCACACAACGCGTGCATGGATCAGGCATGCACACACACACACGGATCTGGCCAACCTGCGCGCACACACGTACATGGAGCAGGTACACACACACACGCAGGGATGGGGCACACGCGTGTGCGCCTGTCTGCGTGCAGACACGCGTGGATCAAGCACACGTGTGGGGATCAGGCACATCTGCACACGCCCCCGGGCGCAGATCCGCTACACGCGTGCAGACACGCGTGCAGGGATCAGGCACCTGCACCCCCCCCACGTGCACGCACACGCGTGTGCGCACATCAGCCCCCCCAAACCCCCCCGTTCCCACACCGGGCCCCCCCATGCACCCCCCATCCCTCCTCCCCACGCACACGGATGACACCCACCCCCCCTTGCACCCCAAACCGTGTCGGGGGGTTCGGGGGGTGCCGGGGGGGGGACAGGCCCCTCACCGTGGCGCCGGCCGGGGCTGCAGCTGCAGGATGACGGCGGAGGCGTGCTGGAACTTGCGGGGGGCAGCGTGGCAGCCGGGGTGACCGTTGGGGGGGCCGCCCTCGCCCCCCGCTCCTTGGGGGACCCCCGCTTTGGGTTGGGGGGCCGGGCCGGGGCTGGCGGGGGGCAGGGGTTGGAGTTGGGGGGCAGCGGTGGGGCCCGGGGGTGCTGCCCGCGGGGCGCCAGCTGCTGCTGCTGTTGGATGACGAACTGCTGCTGCTGCTGCTGCTGCGGCTGCATCGGCTTCGGCGGCTGCTGCAGGAACTGGGGGGGCTGCAGCGGGGTGTAGGCTGCGGGGACAGCGACGGGGGACAGGGACCCCTCCCTCGTCACTGGCACCTCAGCCCCCATGGACCCCACCCCCAGGATCCTCCCCCCCCCCCCCCGCAAGGCTGCTCCTCACGCTAGCGTTTGTTCACTCTGGTGCCTACTGACGACCAGCTTTGTCAGCTCCTGCTGCTGCTGCTGCAGGAGGGGCTGGGCTCAGGCTGTCCCGGTGGGGGGATCCCCCCCCATTTTGGGAGCTGTACCAGCACAGCACCCTCAGGCTCAATCACCCCACGGGGTCCCCTGGCCCATACCCTCACGGCTCCAGCCCCCCATACCCCACTGCTGAGGCTCACCCCGTGGGGCCCTGGGACCCTATGGGTGCTGTGGGTGTCGAGTCCCTTCCCAGGCAGGGCCCCTGAAGGGGTGTGCAGGCCCACAGGTCCCAAACACAAGCGGGATGCTGACACACAGGAAACACCAGTGCGGGCCATCATTAGGTTTCAGAATGAACGCCTCGCAGGCTGCTTGGCTGAGGGCTGCGCCCACCCCTGCTCACCTCGCCCTGACCTTCTGAGCACCCACGGGGGGGTGTGACACACCCTGAAGTGGGTATACAGGGCTGCCGGTCCCGCATACAGTCAAGAAAACCATGAGGCCCATCGTTAGGTTTCAGAGTGAACGCCCCCCCCCGAGCACCGCTCCCTCCCTGTGACTCCCCCAGCACCCACAGGTGCCCCTTCCGCCACAGCACAGCATCTTACCTGGGGTGACGAGCGGGTGGGCGGCAGGGGGGCAGCGGCACGGGCCAGGGGGTGGGCGCGGGCGTCGGGCCCCCTCGGCTTTTTTGAGGTGCTCGGCGGGGGGGTCGGGTGGGGGGCCCCGGGGGGGGCCGGCCCGGGTGGGGGGCCACCGGGGGGCTTCATGGCCAGGGCGGGGAGGTGGGGTCGCGGGGCGCAGGGCCAGGCTGTGCACCTGCAACGGCAGCGGGTCAGGGGGGTCCCGGGGAGGGGGGGGGTTGGGGGGGGGTGGCTGGAGGTGTAGGGGGGGGCTCACCTGGGGGGGTGGCGGGGCGGCGGGGCGGGCGGCGGTGCCGGCGGCGGTGCCGGCGCGGGGCTCTCGGGACTCCCGGACGGCGCTGACGGGGCCGGTGGGCGTGAAGATGAGCTGAAGGGGGGGGCACACAGAGAGTGGGTGCCTGGTCCCCGCCGTGGGGGGGTGGCACCCAATCTGTGTGCGTCCCCCCCGCCCGTGTCCTACGGGGTGGCGCACGCGTGGGGCGGGGGTGACAACGGGGTGTCCCCAGGGACCTCTGGCGTGGCAGTGCCCTCCCTGTCCCTTGGGTGCGCCCCAGGAGGGGGGCAGGGGACGGGCACCCTATAGGGTCTGGGCACCCCCAGCGCGGGAAAGGACACCCTATAGGGTCCCAACTGCCCCCCCCCCCACGGCAAAGGGCACCCTCCAGCTCCCGGCAGCCTCGCGGTGGGACGAGGGGCAGCCCCACGGGTCCTGGCCACCCCACAGCAGGATGAGGGGCACCCTACAGTGGGACCACGGGCACGCTATGGGTCTGAGCCACTCCACAGGGGGTTGATGGGCACCCTATGGGTCTGGGCACCCCACAGCAGGGCACCCAAAGGGGTCAGGGACCCTATAGGGTCCCAGCTGCCCCGCAGCAGGACCACAGGCACCCTACGAGTCCTGCCGACCCCAGAGTGGGACAACGGGCACCCCACAGGTCCCGGGCACCCCACAGCTGGACGAGAGGCACCCTACAAGTCCCGGCCCACCCCACACCAGGACGACGGACACTTTGTGGGTGCCAGCCACCCCGCAACGGGACCCCCGGGTGCCCCACGGTTCCCAGCCTCCCCACATGGGCACCCTACGAGTCCCTGCCACCCCGCAGTGAGATGAGGGGCACCCCACAGGGTCCCGGGCACCCCCCAGCGCCGTGGGGCGGGGCGCCAGGCGCGACGGTCGCCCTTTACCATCTGCGCCCGCAGGTACATCTGGGCCTGGCTGGCGGTGAGGGCGGGCGAGGCGGCGTTGCCCAACAGCACGGCCTGCTGCGCGATGCCGGAGGCGCCGGGGGTGACGCTCTGCGCCCGATTCAGGAGCTGCGCGGCTGCCGGCGACGTCGCCAGGTTGATCTGCAACGGGGCGGCAGGAGAAGGCTGGGGTGCCGCGCCGGATGGGTGGGTGGGTGCCGGCGGGACGGGCGCCGGAGGGGACGGGGGACTCACCGTGGGTTGCTGTGCCGGTGCCGGCTGGGCGCCGTTACCACCCGACGAGCCGCTCTGCCTGTTCGCCGCCAGGCTCGCCTGGGGGAGAAAAGCCAACGTCAGCCGTGTCCCGCACCGCAGCACCATGGGTGCCCCTGGGGTGGCGTCCCGTACCTGCTGGACGGCGGCCAGGCTCTGGAGCTGGGCGCTGGTGAGGTGCTGCTGCTGGAGCGCGGCCGTCTGCAGCATCAGGTGCTGCTGCTGCGCCGCGTACATCTGCTGCAGGTACTGCGCCGCCGTGTTGGGTTGCCGGTGCAGCGCTTGCTGGATCACTTTTGGGGAGGGGGGAGGGTGCAAACAGGTCCCCGGGCTGCACCCCGACACCAAAACGCCGCTCCCCCCATCCAGCCCCCCAAAATATCCTACCTGGACGAGTCTGGCGGTCGGGGATGCCGCTGTAGACGGAGATCTGGGGAGCAGTGTGGGCGGGCGGTGCCGGTGCTGCTGGGCGTTCGTGGCGGTGCCGCCGGCGCTGCTGGCAGGCGGAGGCGCTGGGAGCTGCTCGTTCTCCATGGCGGTTTGCCGGGGCGCCGCGAGGCGGTGGGGGTCAGGCTAGAGCTGGGGGCAAGAAAGGGTGAGAGGGGGCACCCGCGGCACCCAAAGTTAGCACCCGATGTCTGCTCCGAGCCTCGGCGCAGGGTTACGGCCGGGGTGCCGGCACACCTGTGCCGACGGGCAGGTGAGGCTGCCACGACCCGCCGCGGTATGTGTTTGGGTATGGGGAGCCCCCAGCGCGGGGGGGAGATGGGGAAAGGGAGGATGGACGGAAGGAAGGGCGGACAGGAGGATGGAGAGAGGTAGGGAAGGGATGGACAGACAGAAGGATGGAGGAAAGGGAAGGAGAGAAGGAAGGACGGACGGAGGGATGGCTGGAAGGGAGGGATAGACGAAGGTAAGGATGCAGGGACGGAGAGAAGGACGGACAGGGATGAAGGGACGGACGGAGAGAAGGACGGACAGGGATGAAGGGACGGAGAGAAGGACGGACAGGGATGAAGGGACGGACGGAGAGAAGGACGGACAGGGATGAAGGGATGGAGAGAAGGACGGACAGGGATGAAGGACGGACGGAGAGAAGGACGGACAGGGATGAAGGGACGGATGGACAGAAGGAAATGAGGGAAGTAGGAAAGGGACAAAGGAGGGAAGGACAGAAGGATGGACGGAAGGAGGACGGGACAGAAGGAAGTAGGAAAGGGATGGAAGGAAGCAGAGAGACCGAGGGAGGGAGGGACAGAAGTAGGAAAGGACAGACAGAAGGACAGATGGAAGTGGGCAAAGGATGAGGGAAGGACGGAAGGAGGGACAGAATGACAGACAGGAGGAGGAAAGGGACGGATGGAAGGATGGAGGGAAAGGAAGGACAGACAGAGGAAAGGACGGACGGAAGGATGGACGGAAAGAGGAAAGGGAGGGAGGGAGGGAGGGAAGGACGGACAGGAGTAAGGACAGATGGAAGGAAGGAGGGAAGGACGGATGGATGGGAGGGAGAAAGGACAGATGGAAAGAGACAAAGGGAGGGAGGGAAGGACAGACGGAAGGAAGGCCGGACGGACACAGGAGAGGGACACAGGGATGGGAGGAAGGATGGACAGAGGAAAGGGACGCAGGGGAGGAAAGATGGCGGGAAGGACAGACAGAAGGAAGACGAGGGACGAACGGACGGAAGGAAGGGGACGGACGGCGGGGACGGAAGGACAGGAGGACCGGGACAGAGGGACGGGTGCTGCGGAGGCCGCAGGGGGGTTTGTGGCAGCACCACCATCCCCACCGCGACCGTGATGGCCGCGAGGCTCCGTGGTCACCGACAGCCACCCACGGCCACCGCGCTCCGGTGGCCCCGCGTGCGCCGAGGGACCTCCGGTCACCCACCCGCGACAGCCGTCCCTTGCGCCACCAGGCGATGGGTGCCACCGCCATGGGTGCCACCGCCATGGGTGCCACCGCGGCAGGACCAGGGACAGCAGTGCGGGGTGCTGCAGACCATGGACAGCGGCCACAGCGGGTGGCCTTGGTGGCCCACAGCGGGTGGCCTTGGTGGCCACGCCACAGCGCAACCCCACCAAACCACACCGGCCACCTCCAGCCCGGCACGGCAGTGGCCATGTCCCCAACCTTGGTGGCCCGTGGGCTTGTGTCCCCTGCGAGCATCGATGCCCCGGGGCGCGGGTGGGACCTGCGCGTGTCCACGGGGGTGGCAGCACGTGTCCCCACCGCTGCTCCACGGGACGTCCCTGCGTGTGGCCCGTGACACCTCCCAGCGCCGTGTCCGTCCACCGGCACGTGTCCACCACGATCCGGAGAAATTTTGGAAGCGCTTTCCCCCGCCGAGTGGCCACGGACCCTTTTTTCCGCCCCCCAGAAGAGCCCGGTGGCATCGGGGTGACACGGGGCCACCACGGTGACACGGAGGGATCGCACCGGGCCCAGCCGGAGCCAAAATCCCCCCCCCGGGGAGGAGTGTGGGGCAGGAAAAGCCGCCGGCAGCTCCCACCACCCCCCCGCCGTGGGTCGAGCCCCCCCTCGTCCTCACCCCCGTGGAATTTGGGGGTGTCAGACGGGGGCACCTCGCTTTAGAGCCACGGGTGACAGAGGAAATGCGCTTCCGACCCCCAAAAAACCATTAAACCACCCAAAATAATTGAAAATTAAAAAAAAATGGGGGGGGGGGGAGAATTCCGGCACTGCCGGGCGACGGCAGCACCCGCCATGGGTGGGGGGCGCAGGGGGGGGTCCCATAGCTGGAACGGGGAGGAGCCGCGGAGGTGGAACCCCCCCAAAACTGAGCCCAAAATGGGGGTGAAAAATCACGGGGGGGGGGGGGAGGAAAAAATCATAGTGGGGGGTGGGATATAAGGGGGGGGTCAGAAAAGTGGGGGGCAGGTTGTGGTACTGGGGGGAATAATAAGGGGGTGCAAAATAAGAGAGGGGGTGCAGGATGATGGGGGGTGGGATATGGGGGGGACAGAGTTGGGGGGGGGCCGGCTAGAGGGGGGGTCAGATGTGATAGTAAGTGGGGAAAAAATAAGGGGGTGCAAAATTAGAGGGGGGGTGCAGGATGGGGGGGACACGAGTGGGGGGGAGAGTGGGGTATGATGGTGGGGGGGGAATAATAATAAGGGGGTGCGAAATCGGAAAGGGGTGCAAGATGATGGGGGGATATGGGGGGGATATGGGGGGGGGATATGGGGGGGGGATATGGGGGGGGGATATGGGGGGGGGATATGGGGCAGTGTAGTGAGCAGTGGAGTACGAGAGTGGGGGGGGAATAATAAGGGGGTGCAAAATCAGAAAGGGGGTGCAAGATGCTGGGGGGGATATGGGGGGGATATGGGGGGGGTTTGGGGGGGGATATGGGGGGGGATATGGGGGGGGATATGGGGGGGGGATATGGGGGGGGGATATGGGGGGGGGGATATGGGGGGGGGATATGGGGGGGGGATATGGGGGGGGGATATGGGGGGGGGATATGGGGGGGGTGGGGCAGGGTAGTAAGCAGTGGAGTACGATAGTGGGGGGGTGGAAATAATAAGGGGGGTGCAAAATGGAGGGGGGGTGAAAAACAAGGGGGAGGGGTGGGATATAGTGGGGGGGCGAAAAAACACTGGTGGGGGTGGGATAGGGTGGGGGGGGCAGCTGTGACAGCACTGGAGTACAATAGTGGGGGGGGGAAAGAATAAAGGGGTGCAAAATGGGAGGGGGGGCACAGTGATGGGAGGGGGGAAACACTGGTGGGGGGTGGGATATAATGGGGGGGTGAAAATCACTGGTGGGGGGTGGGATATAATGGGGGGGTGGGATATAATTGGGGGGGTGAAAATCACTGGTGGGGGGTGGGATATAATGGGGGGTGGGATATAAAGGGGGGGTAAAAATCACTGGTGGGGGGGGATACAATGGGGGGTGGGATATAATGGGGGGGTGAAAAACACTGGTGGGGGGTGGGATATAATGGGGGGGTGGATATAATGGGGGGATATAATGGGGGGGATATAATGGGGGGGTAAAAATCACTGGTGGGGGGGTGGGATATAATGGGGGGGTGAAAATCACTGGTTGGGGGTGGGATATAACGGGGGGGTGAAAATCACTGGTGGGGGGTGGGATATAATGGGGGGTGGGATATAATGGGGAGGATATAATGGGGGGGGATATAATGGGGGGGTGAAAATCACTGGTGGGGGGGTGGGATATAATGGGGGGGATATAATGGGGGGGTGAAAAACACTGGTGGGGGGTGGGATATAATGGGGGGGTGAAAATCACTGGTGGGGGGTGGGATATAATGGGGGGTGGGATATAATGGGGGGGGATATAATGGGGGGGGGATATAATGGGGGGGGTGAAAATCACTGGTGGGGGGTGGGATATAACGGGGGGGTGAAAATCACTGGTGGGGGGTGGGATATAATGGGGGGGTGGGATATAATGGGGGGGTGGGATATAATGGGGGGGTGGGATAGAGTAGAGAGGGGTCAGGTATAGTGGGGGGGTCAGAGCTAATGGGGGGTGGGGTGTGATAGGCGGCAGTGGAACGGGGGTGGGGGTGGGATAATTGTAAGGGGGTGCAAAATGTCGTGGGGGTGCAAGGGGATGGTGAGGGGTGGGATGGGGGGGGGCACGGGGGGGGGATAGGAAGAGAGGAGGGGTCAGATATAAGAGTGAGCAGCAGAATGGGGGGGGGTAATAAGGGGGTGCGAAAGCGGGGGGGGGGATGGGGGGGCACGGGGGGGGTGGGATGGGACGGGGGGGGGGGGCAATAATGGGGGAGGGGCAAACGGGAGGGGGGTTAAGGTGATGGGGGGGGACGGGGGCTCTAAGGGGGGGACACGGACCCCGGCGGGGTCTGGGCCGGGCGGCGGCGGGCGCCGGGTGGGTAAACTGAGGCACGGCGGGTCCCGGGGCGCATGCGCGGCCCCCCCTCACCCCCCCCCCCCTCCCTCCCTCACCCCCCCCCGGGCCCGGCCCGGCCCAGACAAAGCGCCGGGGCCCGGTAGCGGCGGCAAGCGCGGTACCTGCGGCCCGGGCGGAGCGGCTCCCGCCGGCCCTGGCCATGGCCCAGGCGGCTCCGGGGGCGGGCGGGGGGCGGAGGGGGGGGGTCCCGGGGCCGGTGCCGGTACCGGCGGGGCCGAGCCCGCGGCCGCTCCCTCCTCCCTCAGGCGGCGGCGCGGCGCCGATGCCATAACTCATTTGCATTCCTCCGCGCGTCACGTGGGCCGGTCCAACCAATCACCGCCCCGCCCGCCA
>NW_026776607.1:0-50635 GCF_030936135.1 Gavia stellata | reverse complement strand
TCGATTGCTCCTACACTAAAGGTGCCAGCCCTGAAAGCTCTTGCTGGTCCTCATCTCCCACTGGTAACCTCTCAAACGAACCACAAACACTTGGCCTCTGAAATTTTTTAGGCTACTAAAACTTCCAACGTACACAGCCTCTCCTGCTCAATGTGTCCAAAACTCAACACCGATGTTGTGAACGTCCAGGGATTGCTCCTACACTAAGGGTGCCAGCCCTGAAAGCTCTTGCTGGTCCTCATCTCCCACTGGTAACCTCTCAAACGAACCACAAACACTTGGCCTCTGAACTTGTTTAGCCTACTAAAACTTCCAACATACACAGCCTCTCCTGCTCAATCTGCCCAAAATTCAACACCGATGTTGTGAACGTCCAGGGATTGCTCCTACACTAAAGGTGCCAGCCCTGAAAGCTCTTGCTGGTCCTCATCTCCCACTGGTAACCTCTCAAACGAACCACAAACACTTGGCCTCTGAACTTGTTTAGCCTACTAAAACTTCCAACGTACACAGCCTCTCCTGCTCAATCTGCCCAAAATTCAACACCGATGTTGTGAACGTCCAGCGATTGCTCCTACACTAAAGGTGCCAGCCCTGAAAGCTCTTGCTGGTCCTCATCTCCCACTGGTAACCTCTCAAACGAACCACAAACACTTGGCCTCTGAACTTGTTTAGCCTACTAAAACTTCCAACGTACACAGCCTCTCCTGCTCAACCTGGCCAGAGCTCAACACCGATGTTGTGAACGTCCAGGGATTGCTCCTACACTAAAGGTGCCAGCCCTGAAAGCTCTTGCTGGTCCTCATCTCCCACTGGTAACCTCTCAAACGAACCACAAACACTTGGCCTCTGAACTTGTTTAGCCTACTAAAACTTCCAACGTACACAGCCTCTCCTGCTCAATCTGCCCAAAATTCAACACCGATGTTGTGAACGTCCAGCGATTGCTCCTACACTAAAGGTGCCAGCCCTGAAAGCTCTTGCTGGTCCTCATCTCCCACTGGTAACCTCTCAAACGAACCACAAACACTTGGCCTCTGAACTTGTTTAGCCTACTAAAACTTCCAACGTACACAGCCTCTCCTGCTCAATCTGCCCAGAGCTCAACACCGAAATTGCGAACGTCCAGCGATTGCTCCTACACTAAAGGTGCCAGCCCTGAAATCTCTTGCTGGTCCTCATCTCCCACTGGTAACCTCTCAAACGAACCACAAACACTTGGCCTCTGAACTCGTTTAGGCTACTAAAACTTCCAACGTACACAGCCTCTCCTGCTCAATCTGGCCAGAGCTCAACACCGAAATTGCGAACGTCCAGCGATTGCTCCTACACTAAAGGTGCCAGCCCTGAAAGCTCTTGCTGGTCCTCATCTCCCACTGGTAACCTCTCAAACGAACCACAAACACTTGGCCTCTGAACTTGTTTAGCCTACTAAAACCTCCAACGTACACAGCCTCTCCTGCTCAATCTGGCCAGAGCTCAACACCGAAATTGCGAACGTCCAGCGATTGCTCCTACACTAAAGGCGCCAGCCCTGAAAGCTCTTGCTGGTCCTCATCTCCCACTGGTAACCTCTCAAACAAACCACAAACACTTGGCCTCTGAACTTGTTTAGCCTACTAAAACTTCCAACGTACACAGCCTCTCCTGCTCAACCTGGCCAGAGCTCAACACCGAAATTGCGAACGTCCAGCGATTGCTCCTACACTAAAGGTGCCAGCCCTGAAAGCTCTTGCTGGTCCTCATCTCCCACTGGTAACCTCTCAAACGAACCACAAACACTTGGCCTCTGAAATTTTTTAGGCTACTAAAACTTCCAACGTACACAGCCTCTCCTGCTCAATGTGTCCAAAACTCAACACCGATGTTGTGAACGTCCAGGGATTGCTCCTACACTAAGGGTGCCAGCCCTGAAAGCTCTTGCTGGTCCTCATCTCCCACTGGTAACCTCTCAAACGAACCACAAACACTTGGCCTCTGAACTTGTTTAGCCTACTAAAACTTCCAACATACACAGCCTCTCCTGCTCAATCTGCCCAAAATTCAACACCGATGTTGTGAACGTCCAGGGATTGCTCCTACACTAAAGGTGCCAGCCCTGAAAGCTCTTGCTGGTCCTCATCTCCCACTGGTAACCTCTCAAACGAACCACAAACACTTGGCCTCTGAACTTGTTTAGCCTACTAAAACTTCCAACGTACACAGCCTCTCCTGCTCAATCTGCCCAAAATTCAACACCGATGTTGTGAACGTCCAGCGATTGCTCCTACACTAAAGGTGCCAGCCCTGAAAGCTCTTGCTGGTCCTCATCTCCCACTGGTAACCTCTCAAACGAACCACAAACACTTGGCCTCTGAACTTGTTTAGCCTACTAAAACTTCCAACCTACACAGCCTCTCCTGCTCAATCTGGCCAGAGATCAACACCGAAATTGCGAACGTCCAGCGATTGCTCCTACACTAAAGGTGCCAGCCCTGAAAGCTCTTGCTGGTCCTCATCTCCCACTGGTAACCTCTCAAACGAACCACAAACACTTGGCCTCTGAACTTGTTTAGCCTACTAAAACTTCCAACGTACACAGCCTCTCCTGCTCAATCTGGCCAGAGCTCAACACCGAAATTGCAAACGTCCAGCGATTGCTCCTACACTAAAGGTGCCAGCCCTGAAAGCTCTTGCTGGTCCTCATCTCCCACTGGTAACCTCTCAAACGAACCACAAACACTTGGCCTCTGAACTTGTTTAGCCTACTAAAACTTCCAACGTACACAGCCTCTCCTGCTCAATCTGCCCAAAATTCAACACCGATGTTGTGAACGTCCAGCGATTGCTCCTACACTAAAGGTGCCAGCCCTGAAAGCTCTTGCTGGTCCTCATCTCCCACTGGTAACCTCTCAAACGAACCACAAACACTTGGCCTCTGAACTCGTTTAGCCTACTAAAACTTCCAACGTACACAGCCTCTCCTGCTCAATCTGGCCAGAGCTCAACACCGAAATTGCGAACGTCCAGCGATTGCTCCTACACTAAAGGTGCCAGCCCTGAAAGCTCTTGCTGGTCCTCATCTCCCACTGGTAACCTCTCAAACGAACCACAAACACTTGGCCTCTGAACTTGTTTAGCCTACTAAAACTTCCAACGTACACAGCCTCTCCTGCTCAATCTGCCCAAAATTCAACACCGAAACTGCGAACGTCCAGCGATTGCTCCTACACTAATGGTGCCAGCCCTGAAAGCTCTTGCTGGTCCTCATCTCCCACTGGTAACCTCTCAAACGAACCACAAACACTTGGCCTCTGAACTTGTTTAGCCTACTAAAACTTCCAACGTACACAGCCTCTCCTGCTCAATCTGCCCTAAATTCAACAGCGAAATTGCGAACGTCCAGCGATTGCTCCTACACTAAAGGTGCCAGCCCTGAAAGCTCTTGCTGGTCCTCATCTCCCACTGGTAACCTCTCAAACGAACCACAAACACTTGGCCTCTGAACTTGTTTAGCCTACTAAAACTTCCAACGTACACAGCCTCTCCTGCTCAACCTGGCCAGAGCTCAACACCGATGTTGTGAACGTCCAGGGATTGCTCCTACACTAAAGGTGCCAGCCCTGAAAGCTCTTGCTGGTCCTCATCTCCCACTGGTAACCTCTCAAACGAACCACAAACACTTGGCCTCTGAACTTGTTTAGCCTACTAAAACTTCCAACGTACACAGCCTCTCCTGCTCAATCTGGCCAGAGATCAACACCGAAATTGCGAACGTCCAGCGATTGCTCCTACACTAAAGGTGCCAGCCCTGAAAGCTCTTGCTGGTCCTCATCTCCCACTGGTAACCTCTCAAACGAACCACAAACCCTTGGCCTCTGAACTTGTTTAGCCTACTAAAACTTCCAACGTACACAGCCTCTCCTGCTCAATCTGGCCAGAGCTCAACTCCGAAATTGCGAACGTCCAGCGATTGCTCCTACACTAAAGGTGCCAGCCCTGAAAGCTCTTGCTGGTCCTCATCTCCCACTGGTAACCTCTCAAACGAACCACAAACACTTGGCCTCTGAACTTGTTTAGCCTACTAAAACTTCCAACGTACACAGCCTCTCCTGCTCAATCTGCCCAAAATTCAACACCGATGTTGTGAACGTCCAGCGATTGCTCCTACACTAAATGTACCAGCCCTGAAAGCTCTTGCTGGTCCTCATCTCCCACTGGTAACCTCTCAAACGAACCACAAACACTTGGCCTCTGAACTCGTTTAGCCTACTAAAACTTCCAACGTACACAGCCTCTCCTGCTCAATCTGCCCAGAGCTCAACACCGAAATTGCGAACGTCCAGCGATTGCTCCTACACTAAAGGTGCCAGCCCTGAAAGCTCTTGCTGGTCCTCATCTCCCACTGGTAACCTCTCAAACAAACCACAAACACTTGGCCTCTGAACTTGTTTAGCCTACTAAAACTTCCAACGTACACAGCCTCTCCTGCTCAACCTGGCCAGAGCTCAACACCGAAATTGCGAACGTCCAGCGATTGCTCCTACACTAAAGGTGCCAGCCCTGAAAGCTCTTGCTGGTCCTCATCTCCCACTGGTAACCTCTCAAACGAACCACAAACACTTGGCCTCTGAAATTTTTTAGGCTACTATAACTTCCAACGTACACAGCCTCTCCTGCTCAATCTGCCCAGAGCTCAACACCGAAATTGCGAACGTCCAGCGATTGCTCCTACACTAATGGTGCCAGCCCTGAAAGCTCTTGCTGGTCCTCATCTCCCACTGGTAACCTCTCAAACGAACCACAAACACTTGGCCTCTGAACTTGTTTAGCCTACTAAAACTTCCAACGTACACAGCCTCTCCTGCTCAATCTGGCCAGAGCTCAACTCCGAAATTGCGAACGTCCAGCGATTGCTCCTACACTAAAGGTGCCAGCCCTGAAAGCTCTTGCTGGTCCTCATCTCCCACTGGTAACCTCTCAAACGAACCACAAACACTTGGGCTCTGAACTTGTTTAGCCTACTAAAACTTCCAACGTACACAGCCTCTCCTGCTCAGTGTGTCCAAAACTCAACACCGATGTTGTGAACGTCCAGGGATTGCTCCTACACTAAAGGTGCCAGCCCTGAAAGCTCTTGCTGGTCCTCATCTCCCACTGGTAACCTCTCAAACGAACCACAAACACTTGGCCTCTGAACTTGTTTAGCCTACTAAAACTTCCAACGTACACAGCCTCTCCTGCTCAATCTGCCCAAAATTCAACACCGAAATTGCGAACGTCCAGCGATTGCTCCTACACTAATGGTGCCAGCCCTGAAAGCTCTTGCTGGTCCTCATCTCCCACTGGTAACCTCTCAAACGAACCACAAACACTTGGCCTCTGAACTTGTTTAGCCTACTAAAACTTCCAACGGACACAGCCTCTCCTGCTCAATCTGCCCAAAATTCAACACCGATGTTGTGAACGTCCAGGGATTGCTCCTACACTAAAGGTGCCAGCCCTGAAAGCTCTTGCTGGTCCTCATCTCCCACTGGTAACCTCTCAAACGAACCACAAACACTTGGCCTCTGAACTTGTTTAGCCTACTAAAACTTCCAACGTACACAGCCTCTCCTGCTCAATCTGGCCAGAGCTCAACACCGAAATTGCGAACGTCCAGCGATTGCTCCTACACTAAAGGTGCCAGCCCTGAAAGCTCTTGCTGGTCCTCATCTCCCACTGGTAACCTCTCAAACGAACCACAAACACTTGGCCTCTGAACTTGTTTAGCCTACTAAAACTTCCAACGTACACTGCCTCTCCTGCTCAATCTGCCCAGAGCTCAACACCAAAATTGCGAACGTCCAGCGATTGCTCCTACACTAAAGGTGCCAGCCCTGAAAGCTCTTGCTGGTCCTCATCTCCCACTGGTAACCTCTCAAACGAACCACAAACACTTGGCCTCTGAACTCGTTTAGCCTACTAAAACTTCCAACGTACACAGCCTCTCCTGCTCAATCTACCCAGAGCTCAACACCGAAATTGCGAACGTCCAGCGATTGCTCCTACACTAAAGGTGCCAGCCCTGAAAGCTCTTGCTGGTCCTCTTCTCCCACTGGTAACCTCTCAAACGAACCACAAACACTTGGCCTCTGAACTTGTTTAGCCTACTAAAACTTCCAACGTACACAGCCTCTCCTGCTCAATCTGGCCAAAATTCAACAGCGAAATTGCGAACGTCCAGGGATTGCTCCTACACTAAAGGTGCCAGCCCTGAAAGCTCTTGCTGGTCCTCATCTCCCACTGGTAACCTCTCAAACGAACCACAAACACTTGGCCTCTGAATTCGTTTAGCCTACTAAAACTTCCAACGTACACAGCCTCTCCTGCTCAATCTGCCCAGAGCTCAACACCGAAATTGCGAACGTCCAGCGATTGCTCCTACACTAAAGGTGCCAGCCCTGAAAGCTCTTGCTGGTCCTCATCTCTCACTGGTAACCTCTCAAACGAACCACAAACACTTGGCCTCTGAACTTGTTTAGCCTACTAAAACTTCCAACGTACACAGCCTCTCCTGCTCAATCTGGCCAAAATTCAACACCGATGTTGTGAACGTCCAGGGATTGCTCCTACACTAAAGGTGCCAGCCCTGAAAGCTCTTGCTGGTCCTCATCTCCCACTGGTAACCTCTCAAACGAACCACAAACACTTGGCCTCTGAACTTGTTTAGCCTACTAAAACTTCCAACGTACACAGCCTCTCCTGCTCAATCTGCCCAAAATTCAACACCGAAACTGCGAACGTCCAGCGATTGCTCCTACACTAATGGTGCCAGCCCTGAAAGCTCTTGCTGGTCCTCATCTCCCACTGGTAACCTCTCAAACGAACCACAAACACTTGGCCTCTGAACTTGTTTAGCCTACTAAAACTTCCAACGTACACAGCCTCTCCTGCTCAATCTGCCCGAAATTCAACACCGAAATTGCGAACGTCCAGGGATTGCTCCTACACTAAAGGTGCCAGCCCTGAAAGCTCTTGCTGGTCCTCATCTCCCACTGGTAACCTCTCAAACGAACCACAAACACTTGGCCTCTGAACTCGTTTAGCCTACTAAAACTTCCAACGTACACAGCCTCTCCTGCTCAATCTGGCCAGAGCTCAACACCGAAATTGCGAACGTCCAGCGATTGCTCCTACACTAAAGGTGCCAGCCCTGAAAGCTCTTGCTGGTCCTCATCTCCCACTGGTAACCTCTCAAACGAACCACAAACACTTGGCCTCTGAACTTGTTTAGCCTACTAAAACTTCCAACGTACACAGCCTCTCCTGCTCAATCTGCCCAAAATTCAACACTGATGTTGTGAACGTCCAGCGATTGCTCCTACACTAAAAGTGCCAGCCCTGAAAACTCTTGCTGGTCCTCATCTCCCACTGGTAACCTCTCAAATGAACCACAAACACTTGGCCTCTGAACTTGTTTAGCCTACTAAAACTTCCAACGTACACAGCCTCTCCTGCTCAATCTGGCCAGAGCTCAACACCGAAATTGCGAATGTCCCGCAATTGCTCCTACACTAAAGGTGCCAGCCCTGAAAGCTCTTGCTGGTCCTCATCTCCCACTGGTAACCTCTCAAACGAACCACAAACACTTGGCCTCTGAACTTGTTTAGCCTACTAAAACTTCCAACGTACACAGCCTCTCCTGCTCAATCTGGCCAGAGCTCAACACCGATGTTGTGAACGTCCAGGGATTGCTCCTACACTAAAGGTGCCAGCCCTGAAAGCTCTTGCTGGTCCTCATCTCCCACTGGTAACCTCTCAAACGAACCACAAACACTTGGCCTCTGAACTTGTTTAGCCTACTAAAACTTCCAACGTACACAGCCTCTCCTGCTCAATCTGGCCAGAGCTCAACACCGAAATTGCGAACGTCCAGCGATTGCTCCTACACTAAAGGTGCCAGCCCTGAAAGCTCTTGCTGGTCCTCATCTCCCACTGGTAACCTCTCAAACAAACCACAAACACTTGGCCTCTGAACTTGTTTAGCCTACTAAAACTTCCAACGTACACAGCCTCTCCTGCTCAATCTGGCCAAAATTCAACAGCGAAATTGCGAACGTCCAGGGATTGCTCCTACACTAATGGTGCCAGCCCTGAAAGCTCTTGCTGGTCCTCATCTCCCACTGGTAACCTCTCAAACGAACCACAAACACTTGGCCTCTGAACTTGTTTAGCCTACTAAAACTTCCAACGGACACAGCCTCTCCTGCTCAATCTGCCCAAAATTCAACACCGATGTTGTGAACGTCCAGGGATTGCTCCTACACTAAAGGTGCCAGCCCTGAAAGCTCTTGCTGGTCCTCATCTCCCACTGGTAACCTCTCAAACGAACCACAAACACTTGGCCTCTGAACTTGTTTAGCCTACTAAAACTTCCAACGTACACAGCCTCTCCTGCTCAATCTGCCCAAAATTCAACACCGAAATTGCGAACGTCCAGCGATTGCTCCTACACTAATGGTGCCAGCCCTGAAAGCTCTTGCTGGTCCTCATCTCCCACTGGTAACCTCTCAAACGAACCACAAACACTTGGCCTCTGAACTTGTTTAGCCTACTAAAACTTCCAACGTACACAGCCTCTCCTGCTCAATCTGGCCAGAGCTCAACACCGAAATTGCGAACGTCCAGCGATTGCTCCTACACTAAAGGTGCCAGCCCTGAAAGCTCTTGCTGGTCCTCATCTCCCACTGGTAACCTCTCAAACGAACCACAAACACTTGGCCTCTGAACTTGTTTAGGCTACTAAAATTTCCAACGTACACTGCCTCTCCTGCTCAATCTGCCCAGAGCTCAACACCGAAATTGCGAACGTCCAGCGATTGCTCCTACACTAAAGGTGCCAGCCCTGAAAGCTCTTGCTGGTCCTCTTCTCCCACTGGTAACCTCTCAAACGAACCACAAACACTTGGCCTCTGAACTCGTTTAGCCTACTAAAACTTCCAACGTACACAGCCTCTCCTGCTCAATCT
This sequence comes from Gavia stellata, assembly GCF_030936135.1. NCBI lineage: Eukaryota > Metazoa > Chordata > Aves > Gaviiformes > Gaviidae > Gavia > Gavia stellata. Next base: position 41,645 of record NW_026776607.1, on the reverse strand, counting down.
GCCCAGAGCTCAACACCGAAACTGCGAACGTCCAGCGATTGCTCCTACACTAAAGGTGCCAGCCCTGAAAGATCTTGCTGGTCCTCATCTCCCACTGGTAACCTCTCAAACGAACCACAAACACTTGGCCTCTGAACTTGTTTAGCCTACTAAAACTTCCAACGTACACAGCCTCTCCTGCTCAATCTGCCCAAAATTCAACACCGATGTTGTGAACGTCCAGCGATTGCTCCTACACTAAAGGTGCCAGCCCTGAAAGCTCTTGCTGGTCTTCATCTCCCACTGGTAACCTCTCAAACGAACCACAAACACTTGGCCTCTGAACTTGTTTAGCCTACTAAAACTTCCAACGTACACAGCCTCTCCTGCTCAATCTGCCCAAAATTCAACACCGAAACTGCGAACGTCCAGCGATTGCTCCTACACTAATGGTGCCAGCCCTGAAAGCTCTTGCTGGTCCTCATCTCCCACTGGTAACCTCTCAAACGAACCACAAACACTTGGCCTCTGAACTTGTTTAGCCTACTAAAACTTCCAACGTACACAGCCTCTCCTGCTCAATCTGCCCAAAATTCAACACCGAAATTGCGAACGTCCAGCGATTGCTCCTACACTAAAGGTGCCAGCCCTGAAAGCTCTTGCTGGTCCTCATCTCCCACTGGTAACCTCTCAAACGAACCACAAACACTTGGCCTCTGAACTCGTTTAGCCTACTAAAACTTCCAACGTACACAGCCTCTCCTGCTCAATCTGGCCAGAGCTCAACACCGAAATTGCGAACGTCCAGCGATTGCTCCTACACTAAAGGTGCCAGCCCTGAAAGCTCTTGCTGGTCCTCATCTCCCACTGGTAACCTCTCAAACGAACCACAAACACTTGGCCTCTGAACTTGTTTAGCCTACTAAAACTTCCAACGTACACAGCCTCTCCTGCTCAATCTGCCCAAAATTCAACACCGATGTTGTGAACGTCCAGCGATTGCTCCTACACTAAAAGTGCCAGCCCTGAAAACTCTTGCTGGTCCTCATCTCCCACTGGTAACCTCTCAAACGAACCACAAACACTTGGCCTCTGAACTTGTTTAGCCTACTAAAACTTCCAACGTACACAGCCTCTCCTGCTCAATCTGCCCAGAGCTCAACACCGAAATTGCGAACGTCCAGCGATTGCTCCTACACTAAAGGTGCCAGCCCTGAAAGCTCTTGCTGGTCCTCATCTCCCACTGGTAACCTCTCAAACGAACCACAAACACTTGGCCTCTGAAATTTTTTAGGCTACTATAACTTCCAACGTACACAGCCTCTCCTGCTCAATGTGTCCAAAACTCAACACCGATGTTGTGAACGTCCAGGGATTGCTCCTACACTAAGGGTGCCAGCCCTGAAAGCTCTTGCTGGTCCTCATCTCCCACTGGTAACCTCTCAAACGAACCACAAACACTTGGCCTCTGAACTTGTTTAGCCTACTAAAACTTCCAACGTACACTGCCTCTCCTGCTCAATCTGGCCAGAGCTCAACACCGAAATTGCGAACGTCCAGCGATTGCTCCTACACTAATGGTGCCAGCCCTGAAAGCTCTTGCTGGTCCTCATCTCCCACTGGTAACCTCTCAAACGAACCACAAACACTTGGCCTCTGAACTTGTTTAGCCTACTAAAACTTCCAACGTACACAGCCTCTCCTGCTCAATCTGGCCAGAGCTCAACTCCGAAATTGCGAACGTCCAGCGATTGCTCCTACACTAAAGGTGCCAGCCCTGAAAGCTCTTGCTGGTCCTCATCTCCCACTGGTAACCTCTCAAACGAACCACAAACACTTGGCCTCTGAACTTGTTTAGCCTACTAAAACTTCCAACGTACACAGCCTCTCCTGCTCAGTGTGTCCAAAACTCAACACCGATGTTGTGAATGTCCAGGGATTGCTCCTACACTAAAGGTGCCAGCCCTGAAAGCTCTTGCTGGTCCTCATCTCCCACTGGTAACCTCTCAAACGAACCACAAACACTTGGCCTCTGAACTTGTTTAGCCTACTAAAACTTCCAACGGACACAGCCTCTCCTGCTCAATCTGCCCAAAATTCAACACCGATGTTGTGAACGTCCAGGGATTGCTCCTACACTAATGGTGCCAGCCCTGAAAGCTCTTGCTGGTCCTCATCTCCCACTGGTAACCTCTCAAACGAACCACAAACACTTGGCCTCTGAACTTGTTTAGCCTACTAAAACTTCCAACGTACACAGCCTCTCCTGCTCAATCTGCCCAAAATTCAACACCGATGTTGTGAACGTCCAGCGATTGCTCCTACACTAAAGGTGCCAGCCCTGAAAGCTCTTGCTGGTCCTCATCTCCCACTGGTAACCTCTCAAACGAACCACAAACACTTGGCCTCTGAACTTGTTTAGCCTACTAAAACTTCCAACGTACACAGCCTCTCCTGCTCAATCTGGCCAGAGCTCAACAGCGAAATTGCGAACGTCCAGCGATTGCTCCTACACTAAAGGTGCCAGCCCTGAAAGCTCTTGCTGGTCCTCATCTCCCACTGGTAACCTCTCAAACGAACCACAAACACTTGGCCTCTGAACTTGTTTAGCCTACTAAAACTTCCAACGTACACTGCCTCTCCTGCTCAATCTGCCCAGAGCTCAACACCGAAATTGCGAACGTCCAGCGATTGCTCCTACACTAAAGGTGCCAGCCCTGAAAGCTCTTGCTGGTCCTCATCTCCCACTGGTAACCTCTCAAACGAACCACAAACACTTGGCCTCTGAACTTGTTTAGCCTACTAAAACTTCCAACGTACACAGCCTCTCCTGCTCAATCTGGCCAGAGCTCAACACCGAAATTGCAAAAGTCCAGCGATTGCTCCTACACTAAAGGTGCCAGCCCTGAAAGCTCTTGCTGGTCCTCATCTCCCACTGGTAACCTCTCAAATGAACCACAAACACTTGGCCTCTGAACTTGTTTAGCCTACTAAAACTTCCAACGTACACAGCCTCTCCTGCTCAATCTGCCCAAAATTCAACACCGATGTTGTGAACGTCCAGCGATTGCTCCTACACTAAAGGTGCCAGCCCTGAAAGCTCTTGCTGGTCCTCATCTCCCACTGGTAACCTCTCAAACGAACCACAAACACTTGGCCTCTGAACTTGTTTAGCCTACTAAAACTTCCAACGTACACAGCCTCTCCTGCTCAATCTGGCCAGAGCTCAACTCCGAAATTGCGAACGTCCAGCGATTGCTCCTACACTAAAGGTGCCAGCCCTGAAAGCTCTTGCTGGTCCTCATCTCCCACTGGTAACCTCTCAAACGAACCACAAACACTTGGCCTCTGAACTTGTTTAGCCTACTAAAACTTCCAACGGACACAGCCTCTCCTGCTCAATCTGCCCAAAATTCAACACCGATGTTGTGAACGTCCAGGGTAACGTCCAGGGATTGCTCCTACACTAAAGGTGCCAGCCCTGAAAGCTCTTGCTGGTCCTCATCTCCCACTGGTAACCTCTCAAACGAACACAAACACTTGGCCTCTGAACTTGTTTAGCCTACTAAAACTTCCAACGTACACAGCCTCTCCTGCTCAATCTGGCCAGAGCTCAACACCGAAATTGCGAACGTCCAGCGATTGCTCCTACACTAAAGGTGCCAGCCCTGAAAGCTCTTGCTGGTCCTCATCTCCCACTGGTAACCTCTCAAACGAACCACAAACACTTGGCCTCTGAACTTGTTTAGGCTACTAAAACTTCCAACGTACACTGCCTCTCCTGCTCAATCTGCCCAGAGCTCAACACCAAAATTGCGAACGTCCAGCGATTGCTCCTACACTAAAGGTGCCAGCCCTGAAAGCTCTTGCTGGTCCTCATCTCCCACTGGTAACCTCTCAAACGAACCACAAACACTTGGCCTCTGAACTCGTTTAGCCTACTAAAACTTCCAACGTACACAGCCTCTCCTGCTCAATCTGCCAGAGCTCAACACCGAAATTGCGAACGTCCAGCGATTGCTCCTACACTAAAGGTGCCAGCCCAGAAAGCTCTTGCTGGTCCTCTTCTCCCACTGGTAACCTCTCAAACGAACCACAAACACTTGCCTCTGAACTTGTTTAGCCTACTAAAACTTCCAACGTACACAGCCTCTCCTGCTCAATCTGGCCAAAATTCAACACCGAAATTGCGAACGTCCAGGGATTGCTCCTACACTAATGGTGCCAGCCCTGAAAGCTCTTGCTGGTCCTCATCTCCCACTGGTAACCTCTCAAACGAACCACAAACACTTGGCCTCTGAACTCGTTAGCCTACTAAAACTTCAACGTACACAGCCTCTCCTGCTCAATCTGCCCAAAATTCAACACCGAAACTGCGAACGTCCAGCGATTGCTCCTACACTAATGGTGCCAGCCCTGAAAGCTCTTGCTGGTCCTCATCTCCCACTGGTAACCTCTCAAACGAACCACAAACACTTGGCCTCTGAACTTGTTTAGCCTACTAAAACTTCCAACGTACACAGCCTCTCCTGCTCAATCTGCCCAAAATTCAACACTGATGTTGTGGAACGTCCAGCGATTGCTCCTACACTAAAGGTGCCAGCCCTGAAAGCTCTTGCTGGTCCTCATCTCCCACTGGTAACCTCTCAAACGAACCACAAACACTTGGCCTCTGAACTCGTATAGCCTACTAAAACTTCCAACGTACACAGCCTCTCCTGCTCAATCTGGCCAGAGCTCAACACCGAAATTGCGAACGTCCAGCGATTGCTCCTACACTAAAGGTGCCAGCCCTGAAAGCTCTTGCTGGTCCTCATCTCCCACTGGTAACCTCTCAAACGAACCACAAACACTTGGGCTCTGAACTTGTTTAGGCCTACTAAAACTTCCAACGTACACAGCCTCTCCTGCTCAATCTGCCCAAAATTCAACACCGATGTTGTGAACGTCCAGCGATTGCTCCTACACTAAAAGTGCCAGCCCTGAAAACTCTTGCTGGTCCTCATCTCCCACTGGTAACCTCTCAAACGAACCACAAACACTTGGCCTCTGAACTTGTTTAGCCTACTAAAACTTCCAACGTACACAGCCTCTCCTGCTCAATCTGCCCAGAGCTCAACACCGAAATTGCGAACGTCCAGCGATTGCTCCTACACTAAAGGTGCCAGCCCTGAAAGCTCTTGCTGGTCCTCATCTCCCACTGGTAACCTCTCAAACAAACCACAAACACTTGGCCTCTGAACTGTTTAGCCTACTAAAACTTCCAACGTACACAGCCTCTCCTGCTCAATCTGCCCAAAATTCAACACCGATGTTGTGAACGTCCAGCGATTGCTCCTACACTAAAGGTGCCAGCCCTGAAAGCTCTTGCTGGTCCTCATCTCCCACTGGTAACCTCTCAAACGAACCACAAACACTTGGCCTCTGAACTTGTTTAGCCTACTAAAACTTCCAACGTACACAGCCTCTCCTGCTCAATCTGGCCAGAGCTCAACAGCGAAATTGCGAACGTCCAGCGATTGCTCCTACACTAAAGGTGCCAGCCCTGAAAGCTCTTGCTGGTCCTCATCTCCCACTGGTAACCTCTCAAACGAACCACAAACACTTGGCCTCTGAACTTGTTTAGCCTACTAAAACTTCCAACGTACACTGCCTCTCCTGCTCAATCTGGCCAGAGCTCAACACCGAAATTGCGAACGTCCAGCGATTGCTCCTACACTAAAGGTGCCAGCCCTGAAAGCTCTTGCTGGTCCTCATCTCCCACTGGTAACCTCTCAAACGAACCACAAACACTTGGCCTCTGAACTTGTTTAGCCTACTAAAACTTCCAACGTACCACAGCCTCTCCTGCTCAATCTGGCCAGAGCTCAACACCGAAATTGCAAAAGTCCAGCGATTGCTCCTACACTAAAGGTGCCAGCCCTGAAAGCTCTTGCTGGTCCTCATCTCCCACTGGTAACCTCTCAAATGAACCACAAACACTTGGCCTCTGAACTTGTTTAGCCTACTAAAACTTCCAACGTACACAGCCTCTCCTGCTCAATCTGCCAAAATTCAACACGATGTTGTGAACGTCCAGCGATTGCTCCTACACTAAAGGTGCCAGCCCTGAAAGCTCTTGCTGGTCCTCATCTCCCACTGGTAACCTCTCAAACGAACCACAAACACTTGGCCTCTGAACTTGTTTAGCCTACTAAAACTTCCAACGTACACAGCCTCTCCTGCTCAATCTGGCCAGAGCTCAACTCCGAAATTGCGAACGTCCAGCGATTGCTCCTACACTAAAGGTGCCAGCCCTGAAAGCTCTTGCTGGTCCTCATCTCCCACTGGTAACCTCTCAAACGAACCACAAACACTTGGCCTCTGAACTTGTTTAGCCTACTAAAACTTCCAACGGACACAGCCTCTCCTGCTCAATCTGCCCAAAATTCAACACCGATGTTGTGAACGTCCAGGGATTGCTCCTACACTAAAGGTGCCAGCCCTGAAAGCTCTTGCTGGTCCTCATCTCCCACTGGTAACCTCTCAAACGAACCACAAACACTTGGCCTCTGAACTTGTTTAGCCTACTAAAACTTCCAACGTACACAGCCTCTCCTGCTCAATCTGGCCAGAGCTCAACACCGAAATTGCGAACGTCCAGCGATTGCTCCTACACTAAAGGTGCCAGCCCTGAAAGCTCTTGCTGGTCCTCATCTCCCACTGGTAACCTCTCAAACGAACCACAAACACTTGGCCTCTGAACTTGTTTAGGCTACTAAAACTTCCAACGTACACTGCCTCTCCTGCTCAATCTGCCCAGAGCTCAACACCAAAATTGCGAACGTCCAGCGATTGCTCCTACACTAAAGGTGCCAGCCCTGAAAGCTCTTGCTGGTCCTCATCTCCCACTGGTAACCTCTCAACGAACCACAAACACTTGGCCTCTGAACTCGTTTAGCCTACTAAAACTTCCAACGTACACAGCCTCTCCTGCTCAATCTGCCCAGAGCTCAACACCGAAATTGCGAACGTCCAGCGATTGCTCCTACACTAAAGGTGCCAGCCAGAAAGCTCTTGCTGGTCCTCTTCTCCCACTGGTAACCTCTCAAACGAACCACAAACACTTGGCCTCTGAACTTGTTTAGCCTACTAAAACTTCCAACGTACACAGCCTCTCCTGCTCAATCTGGCAAAATTCAACACCGAAATTGCGAACGTCCAGGGATTGCTCCTACACTAATGGTGCCAGCCCTGAAAGCTCTTGCTGGTCCTCATCTCCCACTGGTAACCTCTCAAACGAACCACAAACACTTGGCCTCTGAACTCGTTTAGCCTACTAAAACTTCCAACGTACACAGCCTCTCCTGCTCAATCTGCCCAAAATTCAACACTGAAACTGCGAACGTCCAGCGATTGCTCCTACACTAATGGTGCCAGCCCTGAAAGCTCTTGCTGGTCCTCATCTCCCACTGGTAACCTCTCAAACGAACCACAAACACTTGGCCTCTGAACTTGTTTAGCCTACTAAAACTTCCAACGTACACAGCCTCTCCTGCTCAATCTGCCCAAAATTCAACACCGAAATTGCGAACGTCCAGCGATTGCTCCTACACTAAAGGTGCCAGCCCTGAAAGCTCTTGCTGGTCCTCATCTCCCACTGGTAACCTCTCAAACGAACCACAAACACTTGGCCTCTGAACTCGTTTAGCCTACTAAAACTTCCAACGTACACAGCCTCTCCTGCTCAATCTGGCCAGAGCTCAACACCGAAATTGCGAACGTCCAGCGATTGCTCCTACACTAAAGGTGCCAGCCCTGAAAGCTCTTGCTGGTCCTCATCTCCCACTGGTAACCTCTCAAACGAACCACAAACACTTGGGCTCTGAACTTGTTTAGCCTACTAAAACTTCCAACGTACACAGCCTCTCCTGCTCAATCTGCCCAAAATTCAACACCGATGTTGTGAACGTCCAGCGATTGCTCCTACACTAAAAGTGCCAGCCCTGAAAACTCTTGCTGGTCCTCATCTCCCACTGGTAACCTCTCAAACGAACCACAAACACTTGGCCTCTGAACTTGTTTAGCCTACTAAAACTTCCAACGTACACAGCCTCTCCTGCTCAATCTGCCCAGAGCTCAACACCGAAATTGCGAACGTCCAGCGATTGCTCCTACACTAAAGGTGCCAGCCCTGAAAGCTCTTGCTGGTCCTCATCTCCCACTGGTAACCTCTCAAACAAACCACAAACACTTGGCCTCTGAACTTGTTTAGCCTACTAAAACTTCCAACGTACACTGCCTCTCCTGCTCAACCTGGCCAGAGCTCAACACCGAAATTGCGAACGTCCAGCGATTGCTCCTACACTAAAGGTGCCAGCCCTGAAAGCTCTTGCTGGTCCTCATCTCCCACTGGTAACCTCTCAAACGAACCACAAACACTTGGCCTCTGAACTTGTTTAGCCTACTAAAACTTCCAACGTACACTGCCTCTCCTGCTCAATCTGCCCAGAGCTCAACACCGAAATTGCGAACGTCCAGCGATTGCTCCTACACTAATGGTACCAGCCCTGAAAGCTCTTGCTGGTCCTCATCTCCCACTGGTAACCTCTCAAACGAACCACAAACACTTGGCCTCTGAACTTGTTTAGCCTACTAAAACTTCCAACGTACACAGCCTCTCCTGCTCAATCTGGCCAGAGCTCAACTCCGAAATTGCGAACGTCCAGCGATTGCTCCTACACTAAAGGTGCCAGCCCTGAAAGCTCTTGCTGGTCCTCATCTCCCACTGGTAACCTCTCAAACGAACCACAAACACTTGGCCTCTGAACTTCTTTAGCCTACTAAAACTTCCAACGTACACAGCCTCTCCTGCTCAATCTGCCCAAAATTCAACACCGAAACTGCGAACGTCCAGCGATTGCTCCTACACTAATGGTGCCAGCCCTGAAAGCTCTTGCTGGTCCTCATCTCCCACTGGTAACCTCTCAAACGAACCACAAACACTTGGCCTCTGAACTTGTTTAGCCTACTAAAACTTCCAACGTACACAGCCTCTCCTGCTCAATCTGCCCAAAATTCAACACCGAAATTGCGAACGTCCAGGGATTGCTCCTACACTAAAGGTGCCAGCCCTGAAAGCTCTTGCTGGTCCTCATCTCCCACTGGTAACCTCTCAAACGAACCACAAACACTTGGCCTCTGAACTCGTTTAGCCTACTAAAACTTCCAACGTACACAGCCTCTCCTGCTCAATCTGGCCAGAGCTCAACACCGAAATTGCGAACGTCCAGCGATTGCTCCTACACTAAAGGTGCCAGCCCTGAAAGCTCTTGCTGGTCCTCATCTCCCACTGGTAACCTCTCAAACGAACCACAAACACTTGGCCTCTGAACTTGTTTAGCCTACTAAAACTTCCAACGTACACAGCCTCTCCTGCTCAATCTGCCCAAAATTCAACACTGACGTTGTGAACGTCCAGCGATTGCTCCTACACTAAAAGTGCCAGCCCTGAAAACTCTTGCTGGTCCTCATCTCCCACTGGTAACCTCTCAAACGAACTACAAACACTTGGCCTCTGAACTTGTTTAGCCTACTAAAACTTCCAACGTACACAGCCTCTCCTGCTCAATCTGGCCAGAGCTCAACACCGAAATTGCGAATGTCCCGCAATTGCTCCTACACTAAAGGTGCCAGCCCTGAAAGCTCTTGCTGGTCCTCATCTCCCACTGGTAACCTCTCAAACGAACCACAAACACTTGGCCTCTGAACTTGTTTAGCCTACTAAAACTTCCAACGTACACAGCCTCTCCTGCTCAATCTGGCCAGAGCTCAACACCGATGTTGTGAACGTCCAGGGATTGCTCCTACACTAAAGGTGCCAGCCCTGAAAGCTCTTGCTGGTCCTCATCTCCCACTGGTAACCTCTCAAACGAACCACAAACACTTGGCCTCTGAACTTGTTTAGCCTACTAAAACTTCCAACGTACACAGCCTCTCCTGCTCAATCTGCCCAGAGCTCAACACCGAAATTGCGAACGTCCAGCGATTGCTCCTACACTAAAGGTGCCAGCCCTGAAAGCTCTTGCTGGTCCTCATCTCCCACTGGTAACCTCTCAAACAAACCACAAACACTTGGCCTCTGAACTTGTTTAGCCTACTAAAACTTCCAACGTACACAGCCTCTCCTGCTCAACCTGGCCAGAGCTCAACACCGAAATTGCGAACGTCCAGGGATTGCTCCTACACTAAAGGTGCCAGCCCTGAAAGCTCTTGCTGGTCCTCATCTCCCACTGGTAACCTCTCAAACGAACCACAAACACTTGGGCTCTGAACTTGTTTAGCCTACTAAAACTTCCAACGTACACAGCCTCTCCTGCTCAGTGTGTCCAAAACTCAACACCGATGTTGTGAACGTCCAGGGATTGCTCCTACACTAAAGGTGCCAGCCCTGAAAGCTCTTGCTGGTCCTCATCTCCCACTGGTAACCTCTCAAACGAACCACAAACACTTGGCCTCTGAACTTGTTTAGCCTACTAAAACGTCCAACGTACACAGCCTCTCCTGCTCAATCTGGCCAAAATTCAACACCGAAATTGCGAACGTCCAGCGATTGCTCCTACACTAATGGTGCCAGCCCTGAAAGCTCTTGCTGGTCCTCATCTCCCACTGGTAACCTCTCAAACGAACCACAAACACTTGGCCTCTGAACTTGTTTAGCCTACTAAAACTTCCAACGGACACAGCCTCTCCTGCTCAATCTGCCCAAAATTCAACACCGATGTTGTGAACGTCCAGGGATTGCTCCTACACTAAAGGTGCCAGCCCTGAAAGCTCTTGCTGGTCCTCATCTCCCACTGGTAACCTCTCAAACGAACCACAAACACTTGGCCTCTGAACTTGTTTAGCCTACTAAAACTTCCAACGTACACAGCCTCTCCTGCTCAATCTGCCCAAAATTCAACACCGAAATTGCGAACGTCCAGCGATTGCTCCTACACTAATGGTGCCAGCCCTGAAAGGTCTTGCTGGTCCTCATCTCCCACTGGTAACCTCTCAAACGAACCACAAACACTTGGCCTCTGAACTTGTTTAGCCTACTAAAACTTCCAACGTACACAGCCTCTCCTGCTCAATCTGGCCAGAGCTCAACACCGAAATTGCGAACGTCCAGCGATTGCTCCTACACTAAAGGTGCCAGCCCTGAAAGCTCTTGCTGGTCCTCATCTCCCACTGGTAACCTCTCAAACGAACCACAAACACTTGGCCTCTGAACTTGTTTAGCCTACTAAAACTTCCAACGTACACTGCCTCTCCTGCTCAATCTGCCCAGAGCTCAACACCGAAATTGCGAACGTCCAGCGATTGCTCCTACACTAAAGGTGCCAGCCCTGAAAGCTCTTGCTGGTCCTCTTCTCCCACTGGTAACCTCTCAAACGAACCACAAACACTTGGCCTCTGAACTCGTTTAGCCTACTAAAACTTCCAACGTACACAGCCTCTCCTGCTCAATCTGGCCAGAGCTCAACACCGAAATTGCGAACGTCCAGCGATTGCTCCTACACTAAAGGTGCCAGCCCTGAAAGCTCTTGCTGGTCCTCATCTCCCACTGGTAACCTCTCAAACGAACCACAAACACTTGGCCTCTGAACTTGTTTAGCCTACTAAAACTTCCAACGTACACAGCCTCTCCTGCTCAATCTGCCCAAAATTCAACACCGATGTTGTGAACGTCCAGGGATTGCTCCTACACTAAAGGTGCCAGCCCTGAAAGCTCTTGCTGGTCCTCATCTCCCACTGGTAACCTCTCAAACGAACCACAAACACTTGGCCTCTGAACTTGTTTAGCCTACTAAAACTTCCAACGTACACAGCCTCTCCTGCTCAATCTGCCCAAAATTCAACACCGAAACTGAGAACGTCCAGCGATTGCTCCTACACTAATGGTGCCAGCCCTGAAAGCTCTTGCTGGTCCTCATCTCCCACTGGTAACCTCTCAAACGAACCACAAACACTTGGCCTCTGAACTTGTTTAGCCTACTAAAACTTCCAACGTACACAGCCTCTCCTGCTCAATCTGCCCAAAATTCAACACCGAAATTGCGAACGTCCAGCGATTGCTCCTACACTAAAGGTGCCAGCCCTGAAAGCTCTTGCTGGTCCTCATCTCCCACTGGTAACCTCTCAAACGAACCACAAACACTTGGCCTCTGAACTCGTTTAGCCTACTAAAACTTCCAACGTACACAGCCTCTCCTGCTCAATCTGGCCAGAGCTCAACACCGAAATTGCGAACGTCCAGCGATTGCTCCTACACTAAAGGTGCCAGCCCTGAAAGCTCTTGCTGGTCCTCATCTCCCACTGGTAACCTCTCAAACGAACCACAAACACTTGGCCTCTGAACTTGTTTAGCCTACTAAAACTTCCAACGTACACAGCCTCTCCTGCTCAATCTGCCCAAAATTCAACACCGATGTTGTGAACGTCCAGCGATTGCTCCTACACTAAAGGTGCCAGCCCTGAAAACTCTTGCTGGTCCTCATCTCCCACTGGTAACCTCTCAAACGAACCACAAACACTTGGCCTCTGAACTTGTTTAGCCTACTAAAACTTCCAACGTACACAGCCTCTCCTGCTCAATCTGCCCAGAGCTCAACACCGAAATTGCGAACGTCCAGCGATTGCTCCTACACTAAAGGTGCCAGCCCTGAAAGCTCTTGCTGGTCCTCATCTCCCACTGGTAACCTCTCAAACGAACCACAAACACTTGGCCTCTGAAATTTTTTAGGCTACTATAACTTCCAACGTACACAGCCTCTCCTGCTCAATGTGTCCAAAACTCAACACCGATGTTGTGAACGTCCAGGGATTGCTCCTACACTAAGGGTGCCAGCCCTGAAAGCTCTTGCTGGTCCTCATCTCCCACTGGTAACCTCTCAAACGAACCACAAACACTTGGCCTCTGAACTTGTTTAGCCTACTAAAACTTCCAACGTACACAGCCTCTCCTGCTCAATCTGGCCAGAGCTCAACACCGAAATTGCGAACGTCCAGCGATTGCTCCTACACTAAAGGTGCCAGCCCTGAAAGCTCTTGCTGGTCCTCATCTCCCACTGGTAACCTCTCAAACAAACCACAAACACTTGGCCTCTGAACTTGTTTAGCCTACTAAAACTTCCAACGTACACAGCCTCTCCTGCTCAGTGTGTCCAAAACTCGACACCGATGTTGTGAATGTCCAGGGATTGCTCCTACACTAAAGGTGCCAGCCCTGAAAGCTCTTGCTGGTCCTCATCTCCCACTGGTAACCTCTCAAACGAACCACAAACACTTGGCCTCTGAACTTGTTTAGCCTACTAAAACTTCCAACGGACACAGCCTCTCCTGCTCAATCTGCCCAAAATTCAACACCGATGTTGTGAACGTCCAGGGATTGCTCCTACACTAATGGTGCCAGCCCTGAAAGCTCTTGCTGGTCCTCATCTCCCACTGGTAACCTCTCAAACGAACCACAAACACTTGGCCTCTGAACTTGTTTAGCCTACTAAAACTTCCAGCGTACACAGCCTCTCCTGCTCAATCTGCCCAAAATTCAACACCGATGTTGTGAACGTCCAGCGATTGCTCCTACACTAAAGGTGCCAGCCCTGAAAGCTCTTGCTGGTCCTCATCTCCCACTGGTAACCTCTCAAACGAACCACAAACACTTGGCCTCTGAACTTGTTTAGCCTACTAAAACTTCCAACGTACACTGCCTCTCCTGCTCAATGTGGCCAAAATTCAACACCGAAATTGCGAACGTCCAGCGATTGCTCCTACACTAAAGGTGCCAGCCCTGAAAGCTCTTGCTGGTCCTCATCTCCCACTGGTAACCTCTCAAACGAACCACAAACACTTGGCCTCTGAACTTGTTTAGCCTACTAAAACTTCCAACGTACACTGCCTCTCCTGCTCAATCTGGCCAGAGCTCAACACCGAAATTGCGAACGTCCAGCGATTGCTCCTACACTAAAGGTGCCAGCCCTGAAAGCTCTTGCTGGTCCTCATCTCCCACTGGTAACCTCTCAAACGAACCACAAACACTTGGCCTCTGAACTTGTTTAGCCTACTAAAACTTCCAACGTACACAGCCTCTCCTGCTCAATCTGGCCAGAGCTCAACACCGAAATTGCAAACGTCCAGCGATTGCTCCTACACTAAAGGTGCCAGCCCTGAAAGCTCTTGCTGGTCCTCATCTCCCACTGGTAACCTCTCAAATGAACCACAAACACTTGGCCTCTGAACTTGTTTAGCCTACTAAAACTTCCAACGTACACAGCCTCTCCTGCTCAATCTGGCCAGAGCTCAACACCGATGTTGTGAACGTCCAGCGATTGCTCCTACACTAAAGGTGCCAGCCCTGAAAGCTCTTGCTGGTCCTCATCTCCCACTGGTAACCTCTCAAACGAACCACAAACACTTGGCCTCTGAACTTGTTTAGCCTACTAAAACTTCCAACGTACACAGCCTCTCCTGCTCAATCTGGCCAGAGCTCAACTCCGAAATTGCGAACGTCCAGCGATTGCTCCTACACTAAAGGTGCCAGCCCTGAAAGCTCTTGCTGGTCCTCATCTCCCACTGGTAACCTCTCAAACGAACCACAAACACTTGGCCTCTGAACTTGTTTAGCCTACTAAAACTTCCAACGTACACAGCCTCTCCTGCTCAGTGTGTCCAAAACTCAACACCGATGTTGTGAACGTCCAGGGATTGCTCCTACACTAAAGGTGCCAGCCCTGAAAGCTCTTGCTGGTCCTCATCTCCCACTGGTAACCTCTCAAACGAACCACAAACACTTGGCCTCTGAACTTGTTTAGCCTACTAAAACTTCCAACGTACACAGCCTCTCCTGCTCAATGTGGCCAAAATTCAACACCGAAATTGCGAACGTCCAGCGATTGCTCCTACACTAATGGTGCCAGCCCTGAAAGCTCTTGCTGGTCCTCATCTCCCACTGGTAACCTCTCAAACGAACCACAAACACTTGGCCTCTGAACTTGTTTAGCCTACTAAAACTTCCAACGGACACAGCCTCTCCTGCTCAATCTGCCCAAAATTCAACACCGATGTTGTGAACGTCCAGGGATTGCTCCTACACTAAAGGTGCCAGCCCTGAAAGCTCTTGCTGGTCCTCATCTCCCACTGGTAACCTCTCAAACGAACCACAAACACTTGGCCTCTGAACTTGTTTAGCCTACTAAAACTTCCAACGTACACAGCCTCTCCTGCTCAATCTGGCCAGAGCTCAACACCGAAATTGCGAACGTCCAGCGATTGCTCCTACACTAAAGGTGCCAGCCCTGAAAGCTCTTGCTGGTCCTCATCTCCCACTGGTAACCTCTCAAACGAACCACAAACACTTGGCCTCTGAACTTGTTTAGCCTACTAAAACTTCCAACGTACACAGCCTCTCCTGCTCAATCTGCCCAGAGCTCAACACCAAAATTGCGAACGTCCAGCGATTGCTCCTACACTAAAGGTGCCAGCCCTGAAAGCTCTTGCTGGTCCTCATCTCCCACTGGTAACCTCTCAAACGAACCACAAACACTTGGCCTCTGAACTCGTTTAGACTACTAAAACTTCCAACGTACACAGCCTCTCCTGCTCAATCTGCCCAAAATTCAACACCGATGTTGTGAACGTCCAGCGATTGCTCCTACACTAAAGGTGCCAGCCCTGAAAGCTCTTGCTGGTCCTCTTCTCCCACTGGTAACCTCTCAAACGAACCACAAACACTTGGCCTCTGAACTTGTTTAGCCTACTAAAACTTCCAACGTACACAGCCTCTCCTGCTCAATCTGGCCAAAATTCAACACCGATGTTGTGAACGTCCAGGGATTGCTCCTACACTAAAGGTGCCAGCCCTGAAAGCTCTTGCTGGTCCTCATCTCCCACTGGTAACCTCTCAAACGAACCACAAACACTTGGCCTCTGAACTTGTTTAGCCTACTAAAACTTCCAACGTACACAGCCTCTCCTGCTCAATCTGCCCAAAATTCAACACCGAAACTGCCTACGTCCAGCGATTGCTCCTACACTAATGGTGCCAGCCCTGAAAGCTCTTGCTGGTCCTCATCTCCCACTGGTAACCTCTCAAACGAACCACAAACACTTGGCCTCTGAACTTGTTTAGCCTACTAAAACTTCCAACGTACACAGCCTCTCCTGCTCAATCTGCCAAAATTCAACACCGAAATTGCGAACGTCCAGCGATTGCTCCTACACTAAAGGTGCCAGCCCTGAAAGCTCTTGCTGGTCCTCATCTCCCACTGGTAACCTCTCAAACGAACCACAAACACTTGGCCTCTGAACTTGTTTAGCCTACTAAAACTTCCAACGTACACAGCCTCTCCTGCTCAATCTGGCCAGAGCTCAACACCGAAATTGAGAACGTCCAGCGATTGCTCCTACACTAAAGGTGCCAGCCCTGAAAGCTCTTGCTGGTCCTCATCTCCCACTGGTAACCTCTCAAACGAACCACAAACACTTGGCCTCTGAACTTGTTTAGCCTACTAAAACTTCCAACGTACACAGCCTCTCCTGCTCAATCTGCCCAAAATTCAACACCGATGTTGTGAACGTCCAGCGATTGCTCCTACACTAAAAGTGCCAGCCCTGAAAACTCTTGCTGGTCCTCATCTCCCACTGGTAACCTCTCAAACGAACCACAAACACTTGGCCTCTGAACTTGTTTAGCCTACTAAAACTTCCAACGTACACAGCCTCTCCTGCTCAATCTGCCCAGAGCTCAACACCGAAATTGCGAACGTCCAGCGATTGCTCCTACACTAAAGGTGCCAGCCCTGAAAGCTCTTGCTGGTCCTCATCTCCCACTGGTAACCTCTCAAACAAACCACAAACACTTGGCCTCTGAACTTGTTTAGCCTACTAAAACTTCCAACGTACACTGCCTCTCCTGCTCAACCTGGCCAGAGCTCAACACCGAAATTGCGAACGTCCAGCGATTGCTCCTACACTAAAGGTGCCAGCCCTGAAAGCTCTTGCTGGTCCTCATCTCCCACTGGTAACCTCTCAAACGAACCACAAACACTTGGCCTCTGAAATTTTTTAGGCTACTATAACTTCCAACGTACACAGCCTCTCCTGCTCAATGTGTCCAAAACTCAACACCGATGTTGTGAACGTCCAGGGATTGCTCCTACACTAAAGGTGCCAGCCCTGAAAGCTCTTGCTGGTCCTCATCTCCCACTGGTAACCTCTCAAACGAACCACAAACACTTGGCCTCTGAACTTGTTTAGCCTACTAAAACTTCCAACGTACACAGCCTCTCCTGCTCAATCTGGCCAGAGCTCAACACCGAAATTGCGAACGTCCAGCGATTGCTCCTACACTAAAGATGCCAGCCCTGAAAGCTCTTGCTGGTCCTCATCTCCCACTGGTAACCTCTCAAACGAACCACAAACACTTGGCCTCTGAACTTGTTTAGCCTACTAAAACTTCCAACGTACACTGCCTCTCCTGCTCAATCTGGCCAGAGCTCAACACCGAAATTGCGAACGTCCAGCGATTGCTCCTACACTAATTGTGCCAGCCCTGAAAGCTCTTGCTGGTCCTCATCTCCCACTGGTAACCTCTCAAACGAACCACAAACACTTGGCCTCTGAACTTGTTTAGCCTACTAAAACTTCCAACGTACACAGCCTCTCCTGCTCAATCTGGCCAGAGCTCAACTCCGAAATTGCGAACGTCCAGCGATTGCTCCTACACTAAAGGTGCCAGCCCTGAAAGCTCTTGCTGGTCCTCATCTCCCACTGGTAACCTCTCAAACGAACCACAAACACTTGGCCTCTGAACTTGTTTAGCCTACTAAAACTTCCAACGTACACAGCCTCTCCTGCTCAGTGTGTCCAAAACTCAACACCGATGTTGTGAACGTCCAGGGATTGCTCCTACACTAAAGGTGCCAGCCCTGAAAGCTCTTGCTGGTCCTCATCTCCCACTGGTAACCTCTCAAACGAACCACAAACACTTGGCCTCTGAACTTGTTTAGCCTACTAAAACGTCCAACGTACACAGCCTCTCCTGCTCAATCTGCCCAAAATTCAACACCGAAATTGCGAACGTCCAGCGATTGCTCCTACACTAATGGTGCCAGCCCTGAAAGCTCTTGCTGGTCCTCATCTCCCACTGGTAACCTCTCAAACGAACCACAAACACTTGGCCTCTGAACTTGTTTAGCCTACTAAAACTTCCAACGGACACAGCCTCTCCTGCTCAATCTGCCCAAAATTCAACAGCGAAATTGCGAACGTCCAGCGATTGCTCCTACACTAAAGGTGCCAGCCCTGAAAGCTCTTGCTGGTCCTCATCTCCCACTGGTAACCTCTCAAACGAACCACAAACACTTGGCCTCTGAACTTGTTTAGCCTACTAAAACTTCCAACGTACACAGCCTCTCCTGCTCAATCTGCCCAAAATTCAACACCGAAATTGTGAACGTCCAGCGATTGCTCCTACACTAAATGTACCAGCCCTGAAAGCTCTTGCTGGTCCTCATCTCCCACTGGTAACCTCTCAAACGAACCACAAACACTTGGCCTCTGAACTTGTTTAGCCTACTAAAACTTCCAACGTACACAGCCTCTCCTGCTCAACCTGGCCAGAGCTCAACACCGAAATTGCGAACGTCCAGCGATTGCTCCTACACTAAAGGTGCCAGCCCTGAAAGCTCTTGCTGGTCCTCATCTCCCACTGGTAACCTCTCAAACGAACCACAAACACTTGGCCTCTGAACTTGTTTAGCCTACTAAAACTTCCAACGTACACAGCCTCTCCTGCTCAATCTGGCCAGAGCTCAACACCGAAATTGCAAACGTCCAGCGATTGCTCCTACACTAAAGGTGCCAGCCCTGAAAGCTCTTGCTGGTCCTCATCTCCCACTGGTAACCTCTCAAACGAACCACAAACACTTGGCCTCTGAACTCGTTTAGCCTACTAAAACTTCCAACGTACACAGCCTCTCCTGCTCAATCTGGCCAGAGCTCAACACCGAAATTGCGAACGTCCAGCGATTGCTCCTACACTAAAGGTGCCAGCCCTGAAAGCTCTTGCTGGTCCTCTTCTCCCACTGGTAACCTCTCAAACGAACCACAAACACTTGGCCTCTGAACTTGTTTAGCCTACTAAAACTTCCAACGTACACAGCCTCTCCTGCTCAATCTGCCCAAAATTCAACACCGAAATTGTGAACGTCCAGCGATTGCTCCTACACTAATGGTGCCAGCCCTGAAAGCTCTTGCTGGTCCTCATCTCCCACTGGTAACCTCTCAAACGAACCACAAACACTTGGCCTCTGAACTCGTTTAGCCTACTAAAACTTCCAACGTACACAGCCTCTCCTGCTCAATCTGCCCAGAGCTCAACACCGAAATTGCGAACGTCCAGCGATTGCTCCTACACTAAAGGTGCCAGCCCTGAAAGCTCTTGCTGGTCCTCATCTCCCACTGGTAACCTCTCAAACGAACCACAAACACTTGGCCTCTGAACTTGTTTAGCCTACTAAAACTTCCAACGTACACAGCCTCTCCTGCTCAATCTGGCCAAAATTCAACACCGATGTTGTGAACGTCCAGGGATTGCTCCTACACTAAAGGTGCCAGCCCTGAAAGCTCTTGCTGGTCCTCATCTCCCACTGGTAACCTCTCAAACGAACCACAAACACTTGGCCTCTGAACTTGTTTAGCCTACTAAAACTTCCAACGTACACAGCCTCTCCTGCTCAATCTGCCCAAAATTCAACACCGAAACTGCGAACGTCCAGCGATTGCTCCTACACTAAAGGTGCCAGCCCTGAAAGCTCTTGCTGGTCCTCATCTCCCACTGGTAACCTCTCAAACGAACCACAAACACTTGGCCTCTGAACTTGTTTAGCCTACTAAAACTTCCAACGTACACAGCCTCTCCTGCTCAATCTGCCCAAAATTCAACACCGAAATTGCGAACGTCCAGCGATTGCTCCTACACTAAAGGTGCCAGCCCTGAAAGCTCTTGCTGGTCCTCATCTCCCACTGGTAACCTCTCAAACGAACCACAAACACTTGGCCTCTGAACTCGTTTAGCCTACTAAAACTTCCAACGTACACAGCCTCTCCTGCTCAATCTGGCCAGAGCTCAACACCGAAATTGCGAACGTCCAGCGATTGCTCCTACACTAAAGGTGCCAGCCCTGAAAGCTCTTGCTGGTCCTCATCTCCCACTGGTAACCTCTCAAACGAACCACAAACACTTGGCCTCTGAACTTGTTTAGCCTACTAAAACTTCCAACGTACACAGCCTCTCCTGCTCAATCTGCCCAAAATTCAACACCGATGTTGTGAACGTCCAGCGATTGCTCCTACACTAAAAGTGCCAGCCCTGAAAACTCTTGCTGGTCCTCATCTCCCACTGGTAACCTCTCAAACGAACAACAAACACTTGGCCTCTGAACTTGTTTAGCCTACTAAAACTTCCAACGTACACAGCCTCTCCTGCTCAATCTGCCCAGAGCTCAACACCGAAATTGCGAACGTCCAGCGATTGCTCCTACACTAAAGGTGCCAGCCCTGAAAGCTCTTGCTGGTCCTCATCTCCCACTGGTAACCTCTCAAACGAACCACAAACACTTGGCCTCTGAACTCGTTTAGCCTACTAAAACTTCCAACGTACACAGCCTCTCCTGCTCAATCTGGCCAGAGCTCAACACCGAAATTGCGAACGTCCAGCGATTGCTCCTACACTAAAGGCGCCAGCCCTGAAAGCTCTTGCTGGTCCTCATCTCCCACTGGTAACCTCTCAAACAAACCACAAACACTTGGCCTCTGAACTTGTTTAGCCTACTAAAACTTCCAACGTACACAGCCTCTCCTGCTCAATCTGGCCAGAGCTCAACACCGAAATTGCGAACGTCCAGCGATTGCTCCTACACTAAAGGTGCCAGCCCTGAAAGCTCTTGCTGGTCCTCATCTCCCACTGGTAACCTCTCAAACGAACCACAGACACTTGCCTCTGAAATTTTTTAGGCTACTATAACTTCCAACGTACACAGCCTCTCCTGCTCAATGTGTCCAAAACTCAACACCGATGTTGTGAACGTCCAGGATTGCTCCTACACTAAGGGTGCCAGCCCTGAAAGCTCTTGCTGGTCCTCATCTCCCACTGGTAACCTCTCAAACGAACCACAAACACTTGGCCTCTGAACTTGTTTAGCCTACTAAAACTTCCAACGTACACAGCCTCTCCTGCTCAGTGTGTCCAAAACTCAACACCGAAATTGCGAACGTTCCAGCGATTGTTCCTACACTAAAGATGCCAGCCCTGAAAGCTCTTGCTGGTCCTCATCTCCCACTGGTAACCTCTCAAACGAACCACAAACACTTGGCCTCTGAACTTGTTTAGCCTACTAAAACTTCCAACGGACACTGCCTCTCCTGCTCAATCTGGCCAGAGCTCAACACCGAAATTGCGAACGTCCAGCGATTGCTCCTACACTAATGGTGCCAGCCCTGAAAGCTCTTGCTGGTCCTCATCTCCCACTGGTAACCTCTCAAACGAACCACAAACACTTGGCCTCTGAACTTGTTTAGCCCTAACTAAAACTTCCAACGTACACAGCCTCTCCTGCTCAATCTGCCCAGAGCTCAACACCGAAATTGCGAACGTCCAGCGATTGCTCCTACACTAAAGGTGCCAGCCCTGAAAGCTCTTGCTGGTCCTCATCTCCCACTGGTAACCTCTCAAACGAACCACAGACACTTGGCCTCTGAAATTTTTTAGGCTACTATAACTTCCAACGTACACAGCCTCTCCTGCTCAATCTGCCCAAAATTCAACACCGAAAACTGCGAACGTCCAGCGATTGCTCCTACACTAATGGTGCCAGCCCTGAAAGCTCTTGCTGGTCCTCATCTCCCACTGGTAACCTCGTCAAACGAACCACAAACACTTGGCCTCTGAACTTGTTTAGCCTACTAAAACTTCCAACGTACACAGCCTCTCCTGCTCAATCTGCCCAAAATTCAACACCGAAATTGCGAACGTCCAGCGATTGCTCCTACACTAAAGGTGCCAGCCCTGAAAGCTCTTGCTGGTCCTCATCTCCCACTGGTAACCTCTCAAACGAACCACAAACACTTGGCCTCTGAACTCGTTTAGCCTACTAAAACTTCCAACGTACACAGCCTCTCCTGCTCAATCTGGCCAAGAGCTCAACACCGAAATTGCGAACGTCCAGCGATTGCTCCTACACTAAAGGTGCCAGCCCTGAAAGCTCTTGCTGGTCCTCATCTCCCACTGGTAACCTCTCAAACGAACCACAAACACTTGGCCTCTGAACTTGTTTAGCCTACTAAAACTTCCAACGTACACAGCCTCTCCTGCTCAATCTGCCCAAAATTCAACACCGATGTTGTGAACGTCCAGCGATTGCTCCTACACTAAAAGTGCCAGCCCTGAAAACTCTTGCTGGTCCTCATCTCCCACTGGTAACCTCTCAAACGAACCACAAACACTTGGCCTCTGAACTTGTTTAGCCTACTAAAACTTCCAACGTACACAGCCTCTCCTGCTCAATCTGCCCAGAGCTCAACACCGAAATTAGCGAACGTTCCAGCGATTGCTCCTACACTAAAGGTGCCAGCCCTGAAAGCTCTTGCTGGTCCTCATCTCCCACTGGTAACCTCTCAAACGAACCACAAACACTTGGCCTCTGAACTCGTTTAGCCTACTAAAACTTCCAACGTACACAGCCTCTCCTGCTCAATCTGGCCAGAGCTCAACACCGAAATTGCGAACGTCCAGCGATTGCTCCTACACTAAAGGCGCCAGCCCTGAAAGCTCTTGCTGGTCCTCATCTCCCACTGGTAACCTCTCAAACAAACCACAAACACTTGGCCTCTGAACTTGTTTAGCCTACTAAAACTTCCAACGTACACAGCCTCTCCTGCTCAATCTGCCCAGAGCTCAACACCGAAATTGCGAACGTCCAGCGATTGCTCCTACACTAAAGGTGCCAGCCCTGAAAGCTCTTGCTGGTCCTCATCTCCCACTGGTAACCTCTCAAACGAACCACAGACACTTGGCCTCTGAAATTTTTTAGGCTACTATAACTTCCAACGTACACAGCCTCTCCTGCTCAATGTGTCCAAAACTCAACACCGATGTTGTGAACGTCCAGGGATTGCTCCTACACTAAGGGTGCCAGCCCTGAAAGCTCTTGCTGGTCCTCATCTCCCACTGGTAACCTCTCAAACGAACCACAAACACTTGGCCTCTGAACTTGTTTAGCCTACTAAAACTTCCAACGTACACAGCCTCTCCTGCTCAGTGTGTCCAAAACTCAACACCGAAATTGCGAACGTCCAGCGATTGCTCCTACACTAAAGATGCCAGCCCTGAAAGCTCTTGCTGGTCCTCATCTCCCACTGGTAACCTCTCAAACGAACCACAAACACTTGGCCTCTGAACTTGTTTAGCCTACTAAAACTTCCAACGGACACTGCCTCTCCTGCTCAATCTGGCCAGAGCTCAACACCGAAATTGCGAACGTCCAGCGATTGCTCCTACACTAATGGTGCCAGCCCTGAAAGCTCTTGCTGGTCCTCATCTCCCACTGGTAACCTCTCAAACGAACCACAAACACTTGGCCTCTGAACTTGTTTAGCCTACTAAAACTTCCAACGTACACAGCCTCTCCTGCTCAATCTGCCCAGAGCTCAACACCGAAATTGCGAACGTCCAGCGATTGCTCCTACACTAAAGGTGCCAGCCCTGAAAGCTCTTGCTGGTCCTCATCTCCCACTGGTAACCTCTCAAACGAACCACAGACACTTGGCCTCTGAAATTTTTTAGGCTACTATAACTTCCAACGTACACAGCCTCTCCTGCTCAATCTGGCCAAAACTCAACACCGATGTTGTGAACGTCCAGGGATTGCTCCTACACTAAGGGTGCCAGCCCTGAAAGCTCTTGCTGGTCCTCATCTCCCACTGGTAACCTCTCAAACGAACCACAAACACTTGGCCTCTGAACTTGTTTAGCCTACTAAAACTTCCAACGTACACAGCCTCTCCTGCTCAATCTGGCCAGAGATCAACACCGAAATTGCGAACGTCCAGCGATTGCTCCTACACTAAAGGTGCCAGCCCTGAAAGCTCTTGCTGGTCCTCATCTCCCACTGGTAACCTCTCAAACGAACCACAAACACTTGGCCTCTGAACTTGTTTAGCCTACTAAAACTTCCAACGTACACAGCCTCTCCTGCTCAGTGTGTCCAAAACTCAACACCGATGTTGTGAACGTCCAGGGATTGCTCCTACACTAAAGGTGCCAGCCCTGAAAGCTCTTGCTGGTCCTCATCTCCCACTGGTAACCTCTCAAACGAACCACAAACACTTGGCCTCTGAACTTGTTTAGCCTACTAAAACTTCCAACGGACACAGCCTCTCCTGCTCAATGTGTCCAAAACTCAACACCGATGTTGTGAACGTCCAGGGATTGCTCCTACACTAAAGGTGCCAGCCCTGAAAGCTCTTGCTGGTCCTCATCTCCCACTGGTAACCTCTCAAACGAACCACAAACACTTGGCCTCTGAACTTGTTTAGCCTACTAAAACTTCCAACGTACACAGCCTCTCCTGCTCAATGTGTCCAAAACTCAACACCGATGTTGTGAACGTCCAGCGATTGCTCCTACACTAAAGGTGCCAGCCCTGAAAGCTCTTGCTGGTCCTCATCTCCCACTGGTAACCTCTCAAACGAACCACAAACACTTGGCCTCTGAACTTGTTTAGCCTACTAAAACTTCCAACGTACACAGCCTCTCCTGCTCAATCTGGCCAGAGCTCAACACCGAAATTGCAAACGTCCAGCGATTGCTCCTACACTAAAGGTGCCAGCCCTGAAAGCTCTTGCTGGTCCTCATCTCCCACTGGTAACCTCTCAAATGAACCACAAACACTTGGCCTCTGAACTTGTTTAGCCTACTAAAACTTCCAACGTACACAGCCTCTCCTGCTCAATCTGCCCAAAATTCAACACCGATGTTGTGAACGTCCAGCGATTGCTCCTACACTAAAGGTGCCAGCCCTGAAAGCTCTTGCTGGTCCTCATCTCCCACTGGTAACCTCTCAAACGAACCACAAACACTTGGCCTCTGAACTTGTTTAGCCTACTAAAACTTCCAACGTACACAGCCTCTCCTGCTCAATCTGGCCAGAGCTCAACTCCGAAATTGCGAACGTCCAGCGATTGCTCCTACACTAAAGGTGCCAGCCCTGAAAGCTCTTGCTGGTCCTCATCTCCCACTGGTAACCTCTCAAACGAACCACAAACACTTGGCCTCTGAACTTGTTTAGCCTACTAAAACTTCCAACGGACACAGCCTCTCCTGCTCAGTGTGTCCAAAACTCAACACCGATGTTGTGAACGTCCAGGGATTGCTCCTACACTAAAGGTGCCAGCCCTGAAAGCTCTTGCTGGTCCTCATCTCCCACTGGTAACCTCTCAAACGAACCACAAACACTTGGCCTCTGAACTTGTTTAGCCTACTAAAACTTCCAACGTACACAGCCTCTCCTGCTCAATCTGGCCAGAGCTCAACTCCGAAATTGCGAACGTCCAGCGATTGCTCCTACACTAAAGGTGCCAGCCCTGAAAGCTCTTGCTGGTCCTCATCTCCCACTGGTAACCTCTCAAACGAACCACAAACACTTGGCCTCTGAACTTGTTTAGCCTACTAAAACTTCCAACGTACACAGCCTCTCCTGCTCAGTGTGTCCAAAACTCAACACCGATGTTGTGAATGTCCAGGGATTGCTCCTACACTAAAGGTGCCAGCCCTGAAAGCTCTTGCTGGTCCTCATTTCCCACTGGTAACCTCTCAAACGAACCACAAACACTTGGCCTCTGAACTTGTTTAGCCTACTAAAACTTCCAACGTACACAGCCTCTCCTGCTCAATCTGGCCAGAGCTCAACACCGAAATTGCAAACGTCCAGCGATTGCTCCTACACTAAAGGTGCCAGCCCTGAAAGCTCTTGCTGGTCCTCATCTCCCACTGGTAACCTCTCAAATGAACCACAAACACTTGGCCTCTGAACTTGTTTAGCCTACTAAAACTTCCAACGTACACAGCCTCTCCTGCTCAATCTGCCCAAAATTCAACACCGATGTTGTGAACGTCCAGCGATTGCTCCTACACTAAAGGTGCCAGCCCTGAAAGCTCTTGCTGGTCCTCATCTCCCACTGGTAACCTCTCAAACGAACCACAAACACTTGGGCTCTGAACTTGTTTAGCCTACTAAAACTTCCAACGTACACAGCCTCTCCTGCTCAATCTGGCCAGAGCTCAACTCCGAAATTGCGAACGTCCAGCGATTGCTCCTACACTAAAGGTGCCAGCCCTGAAAGCTCTTGCTGGTCCTCATCTCCCACTGGTAACCTCTCAAACGAACCACAAACACTTGGGCTCTGAACTTGTTTAGCCTACTAAAACTTCCAACGTACACAGCCTCTCCTGCTCAGTGTGTCCAAAACTCAACACCGATGTTGTGAACGTCCAGGGATTGCTCCTACACTAAAGGTGCCAGCCCTGAAAGCTCTTGCTGGTCCTCATCTCCCACTGGTAACCTCTCAAACGAACCACAAACACTTGGCCTCTGAACTTGTTTAGCCTACTAAAACTTCCAACGTACACAGCCTCTCCTGCTCAATCTGCCCAAAATTCAACACCGAAATTGCGAACGTCCAGCGATTGCTCCTACACTAATGGTGCCAGCCCTGAAAGCTCTTGCTGGTCCTCATCTCCCACTGGTAACCTCTCAAACGAACCACAAACACTTGGCCTCTGAACTTGTTTAGCCTACTAAAACTTCCAACGGACACAGCCTCTCCTGCTCAATCTGCCCAAAATTCAACACCGATGTTGTGAACGTCCAGGGATTGCTCCTACACTAAAGGTGCCAGCCCTGAAAGCTCTTGCTGGTCCTCATCTCCCACTGGTAACCTCTCAAACGAACCACAAACACTTGGCCTCTGAACTTGTTTAGCCTACTAAAACTTCCAACGTACACAGCCTCTCCTGCTCAATCTGGCCAGAGCTCAACACCGAAATTGCGAACGTCCAGCGATTGCTCCTACACTAAAGGTGCCAGCCCTGAAAGCTCTTGCTGGTCCTCATCTCCCACTGGTAACCTCTCAAACGAACCACAAACACTTGGCCTCTGAACTTGTTTAGGCTACTAAAACTTCCAACGTACACTGCCTCTCCTGCTCAATCTGGCCAGAGCTCAACACCAAAATTGCGAACGTCCAGCGATTGCTCCTACACTAAAGGTGCCAGCCCTGAAAGCTCTTGCTGGTCCTCATCTCCCACTGGTAACCTCTCAAACGAACCACAAACACTTGGCCTCTGAACTCGTTTAGCCTACTAAAACTTCCAACGTACACAGCCTCTCCTGCTCAATCTGCCCAGAGCTCAACACCGAAATTGCGAACGTCCAGCGATTGCTCCTACACTAAAGGTGCCAGCCCTGAAAGCTCTTGCTGGTCCTCTTCTCCCACTGGTAACCTCTCAAACGAACCACAAACACTTGGCCTCTGAACTTGTTTAGCCTACTAAAACTTCCAACGTACACAGCCTCTCCTGCTCAATCTGGCCAAAATTCAACAGCGAAATTGCGAACGTCCAGGGATTGCTCCTACACTAATGGTGCCAGCCCTGAAAGCTCTTGCTGGTCCTCATCTCCCACTGGTAACCTCTCAAACGAACCACAAACACTTGGCCTCTGAACTCGTTTAGCCTACTAAAACTTCCAACGTACACAGCCTCTCCTGCTCAATCTGGCCAGAGCTCAACTCCGAAATTGCGAACGTCCAGCGATTGCTCCTACACTAAAGGTGCCAGCCCTGAAAGCTCTTGCTGGTCCTCATCTCCCACTGGTAACCTCTCAAACGAACCACAAACACTTGGCCTCTGAACTTGTTTAGCCTACTAAAACTTCCAACGTACACAGCCTCTCCTGCTCAATCTGCCCAAAATTCAACACCGAAACTGTGAACGTCCAGCGATTGCTCCTACACTAATGGTGCCAGCCCTGAAAGCTCTTGCTGGTCCTCATCTCCCACTGGTAACCTCTCAAACGAACCACAAACACTTGGCCTCTGAACTTGTTTAGCCTACTAAAACTTCCAACGTACACAGCCTCTCCTGCTCAATCTGCCCAAAATTCAACACCGAAATTGCGAACGTCCAGCGATTGCTCCTACACTAAAGGTGCCAGCCCTGAAAGCTCTTGCTGGTCCTCATCTCCCACTGGTAACCTCTCAAACGAACCACAAACACTTGGCCTCTGAACTCGTTTAGCCTACTAAAACTTCCAACGTACACAGCCTCTCCTGCTCAATCTGGCCAGAGCTCAACACCGAAATTGCGAACGTCCAGCGATTGCTCCTACACTAAAGGTGCCAGCCCTGAAAGCTCTTGCTGGTCCTCATCTCCCACTGGTAACCTCTCAAACGAACCACAAACACTTGGCCTCTGAACTTGTTTAGCCTACTAAAACTTCCAACGTACACAGCCTCTCCTGCTCAATCTGCCCAAAATTCAACACCGATGTTGTGAACGTCCAGCGATTGCTCCTACACTAAAGGTGCCAGCCCTGAAAGCTCTTGCTGGTCCTCATCTCCCACTGGTAACCTCTCAAACGAACCACAAACACTTGGCCTCTGAACTTGTTTAGCCTACTAAAACTTCCAACGTACACAGCCTCTCCTGCTCAATCTGGCCAGAGCTCAACACCGAAATTGCGAACGTCCAGCGATTGCTCCTACACTAAAGGTGCCAGCCCTGAAAGCTCTTGCTGGTCCTCATCTCCCACTGGTAACCTCTCAAACGAACCACAAACACTTGGCCTCTGAACTCGTTTAGCCTACTAAAACTTCCAACGGACACAGCCTCTCCTGCTCAATCTGGCCAGAGCTCAACACCGAAATTGCGAACGTCCAGCGATTGCTCCTACACTAAAGGCGCCAGCCCTGAAAGCTCTTGCTGGTCCTCATCTCCCACTGGTAACCTCTCAAACAAACCACAAACACTTGGCCTCTGAACTTGTTTAGCCTACTAAAACTTCCAACGTACACAGCCTCTCCTGCTCAACCTGTCCAGAGCTCAACACCGAAATTGCGAACGTCCAGCGATTGCTCCTACACTAAAGGTGCCAGCCCTGAAAGCTCTTGCTGGTCCTCATCTCCCACTGGTAACCTCTCAAACGAACCACAAACACTTGGCCTCTGAACTTGTTTAGCCTACTAAAACTTCCAACGGACACAGCCTCTCCTGCTCAATCTGCCCAAAATTCAACACCGATGTTGTGAACGTCCAGCGATTGCTCCTACACTAAAAGTGCCAGCCCTGAAAACTCTTGCTGGTCCTCATCTCCCACTGGTAACCTCTCAAACGAACCACAAACACTTGGCCTCTGAACTTGTTTAGCCTACTAAAACTTCCAACGTACACAGCCTCTCCTGCTCAATCTGCCCAGAGCTCAACACCGAAATTGCGAACGTCCAGCGATTGCTCCTACACTAAAGGTGCCAGCCCTGAAAGCTCTTGCTGGTCCTCATCTCCCACTGGTAACCTCTCAAACGAACCACAAACACTTGGCCTCTGAACTCGTTTAGCCTACTAAAACTTCCAACGTACACAGCCTCTCCTGCTCAATCTGGCCAGAGCTCAACACCGAAATTGCGAACGTCCAGCGATTGCTCCTACACTAAAGGCGCCAGCCCTGAAAGCTCTTGCTGGTCCTCATCTCCCACTGGTAACCTCTCAAACAAACCACAAACACTTGGCCTCTGAACTTGTTTAGCCTACTAAAACTTCCAACGTACACAGCCTCTCCTGCTCAACCTGTCCAGAGCTCAACACCGAAATTGCGAACGTCCAGCGATTGCTCCTACACTAAAGGTGCCAGCCCTGAAAGCTCTTGCTGGTCCTCATCTCCCACTGGTAACCTCTCAAACGAACCACAGACACTTGGCCTCTGAAATTTTTTAGGCTACTATAACTTCCAACGTACACAGCCTCTCCTGCTCAATGTGTCCAAAACTCAACACCGATGTTGTGAACGTCCAGGGATTGCTCCTACACTAAGGGTGCCAGCCCTGAAAGCTCTTGCTGGTCCTCATCTCCCACTGGTAACCTCTCAAACGAACCACAAACACTTGGCCTCTGAACTTGTTTAGCCTACTAAAACTTCCAACGTACACAGCCTCTCCTGCTCAATCTGGCCAGAGCTCAACACCGAAATTGCGAACGTCCAGCGATTGCTCCTACACTAAAGATGCCAGCCCTGAAAGCTCTTGCTGGTCCTCATCTCCCACTGGTAACCTCTCAAACGAACCACAAACACTTGGCCTCTGAACTTGTTTAGCCTACTAAAACTTCCAACGGACACTGCCTCTCCTGCTCAATCTGGCCAGAGCTCAACACCGAAATTGCGAACGTCCAGCGATTGCTCCTACACTAATGGTGCCAGCCCTGAAAGCTCTTGCTGGTCCTCATCTCCCACTGGTAACCTCTCAAACGAACCACAAACACTTGGCCTCTGAACTTGTTTAGCCTACTAAAACTTCCAACGTACACAGCCTCTCCTGCTCAATCTGGCCAGAGCTCAACACCGAAATTGCGAACGTCCAGCGATTGCTCCTACACTAAAGGTGCCAGCCCTGAAAGCTCTTGCTGGTCCTCATCTCCCACTGGTAACCTCTCAAACGAACCACAGACACTTGGCCTCTGAAATTTTTTAGGCTACTATAACTTCCAAAGTACACAGCCTCTCCTGCTCAATCTGGCCAAAACTCAACACCGATGTTGTGAACGTCCAGGGATTGCTCCTACACTAAGGGTGCCAGCCCTGAAAGCTCTTGCTGGTCCTCATCTCCCACTGGTAACCTCTCAAACGAACCACAAACACTTGGCCTCTGAACTTGTTTAGCCTACTAAAACTTCCAACGTACACAGCCTCTCCTGCTCAATCTGGCCAGAGCTCAACTACGAAATTGCGAACGTCCAGGGATTGCTCCTACACTAAAGGTGCCAGCCCTGAAAGCTCTTGCTGGTCCTCATCTCCCACTGGTAACCTCTCAAACGAACCACAAACACTTGGCCTCTGAACTTGTTTAGCCTACTAAAACTTCCAACGTACACAGCCTCTCCTGCTCAGTGTGTCCAAAACTCAACACCGATGTTGTGAACGTCCAGGGATTGCTCCTACACTAAAGGTGCCAGCCCTGAAAGCTCTTGCTGGTCCTCATCTCCCACTGGTAACCTCTCAAACGAACCACAAACACTTGGCCTCTGAACTTGTTTAGCCTACTAAAACTTCCAACGGACACAGCCTCTCCTGCTCAATGTGTCCAAAACTCAACACCGATGTTGTGAACGTCCAGGGATTGCTCCTACACTAAAGGTGCCAGCCCTGAAAGCTCTTGCTGGTCCTCATCTCCCACTGGTAACCTCTCAAACGAACCACAAACACTTGGCCTCTGAACTTGTTTAGCCTACTAAAACTTCCAACGTACACAGCCTCTCCTGCTCAATGTGTCCAAAACTCAACACCGATGTTGTGAACGTCCAGCGATTGCTCCTACACTAAAGGTGCCAGCCCTGAAAGCTCTTGCTGGTCCTCATCTCCCACTGGTAACCTCTCAAACGAACCACAAACACTTGGCCTCTGAACTTGTTTAGCCTACTAAAACTTCCAACGTACACAGCCTCTCCTGCTCAATCTGGCCAGAGCTCAACACCGAAATTGCAAACGTCCAGCGATTGCTCCTACACTAAAGGTGCCAGCCCTGAAAGCTCTTGCTGGTCCTCATCTCCCACTGGTAACCTCTCAAATGAACCACAAACACTTGGCCTCTGAACTTGTTTAGCCTACTAAAACTTCCAACGTACACAGCCTCTCCTGCTCAATCTGCCCAAAATTCAACACCGATGTTGTGAACGTCCAGCGATTGCTCCTACGCTAAAGGTGCCAGCCCTGAAAGCTCTTGCTGGTCCTCATCTCCCACTGGTAACCTCTCAAACGAACCACAAACACTTGGCCTCTGAACTTGTTTAGCCTACTAAAACTTCCAACGTACACAGCCTCTCCTGCTCAATCTGGCCAGAGCTCAACACCGAAATTGCAAACGTCCAGCGATTGCTCCTACACTAAAGGTGCCAGCCCTGAAAGCTCTTGCTGGTCCTCATCTCCCACTGGTAACCTCTCAAATGAACCACAAACACTTGGCCTCTGAACTTGTTTAGCCTACTAAAACTTCCAACGTACACAGCCTCTCCTGCTCAATCTGCCCAAAATTCAACACCGATGTTGTGAACGTCCAGCGATTGCTCCTACACTAAAGGTGCCAGCCCTGAAAGCTCTTGCTGGTCCTCATCTCCCACTGGTAACCTCTCAAACGAACCACAAACACTTGGCCTCTGAACTTGTTTAGCCTACTAAAACTTCCAACGTACACAGCCTCTCCTGCTCAATCTGGTCAGAGCTCAACTCCGAAATTGCGAACGTCCAGCGATTGCTCCTACACTAAAGGTGCCAGCCCTGAAAGCTCTTGCTGGTCCTCATCTCCCACTGGTAACCTCTCAAACGAACCACAAACACTTGGGCTCTGAACTTGTTTAGCCTACTAAAACTTCCAACGTACACAGCCTCTCCTGCTCAGTGTGTCCAAAACTCAACACCGATGTTGTGAACGTCCAGGGATTGCTCCTACACTAAAGGTGCCAGCCCTGAAAGCTCTTGCTGGTCCTCATCTCCCACTGGTAAACTCTCAAACGAACCACAAACACTTGGCCTCTGAACTTGTTTAGCCTACTAAAACTTCCAACGTACACAGCCTCTCCTGCTCAATCTGCCCAAAATTCAACACCGAAATTGCGAACGTCCAGCGATTGCTCCTACACTAATGGTGCCAGCCCTGAAAGCTCTTGCTGGTCCTCATCTCCCACTGGTAACCTCTCAAACGAACCACAAACACTTGGCCTCTGAACTTGTTTAGCCTACTAAAACTTCCAACGTACACAGCCTCTCCTGCTCAATCTGGCCAGAGCTCAACACCGAAATTGCGAACGTCCAGCGATTGCTCCTACACTAAAGGTGCCAGCCCTGAAAGCTCTTGCTGGTCCTCATCTCCCACTGGTAACCTCTCAAACGAACCACAAACACTTGGCCTCTGAACTTGTTTAGGCTACTAAAACTTCCAACGTACACTGCCTCTCCTGCTCAATCTGGCCAGAGCTCAACACCAAAATTGCGAACGTCCAGCGATTGCTCCTACACTAAAGGTGCCAGCCCTGAAAGCTCTTGCTGGTCCTCATCTCCCACTGGTAACCTCTCAAACGAACCACAAACACTTGGCCTCTGAACTCGTTTAGCCTACTAAAACTTCCAACGTACACAGCCTCTCCTGCTCAATCTGCCCAGAGCTCAACACCGAAATTGCGAACGTCCAGCGATTGCTCCTACACTAAAGGTGCCAGCCCTGAAAGCTCTTGCTGGTCCTCTTCTCCCACTGGTAACCTCTCAAACGAACCACAAACACTTGGCCTCTGAACTTGTTTAGCCTACTAAAACTTCCAACGTACACAGCCTCTCCTGCTCAATCTGGCCAAAATTCAACAGCGAAATTGCGAACGTCCAGGGATTGCTCCTACACTAATGGTGCCAGCCCTGAAAGCTCTTGCTGGTCCTCATCTCCCACTGGTAACCTCTCAAACGAACCACAAACACTTGGCCTCTGAACTCGTTTAGCCTACTAAAACTTCCAACGTACACAGCCTCTCCTGCTCAATCTGCCCAAAATTCAACACCGATGTTGTGAACGTCCAGGGATTGCTCCTACACTAAAGGTGCCAGCCCTGAAAGCTCTTGCTGGTCCTCATCTCCCACTGCTAACCTCTCAAACGAACCACAAACACTTGGCCTCTGAACTTGTTTAGCCTACTAAAACTTCCAACGGACACAGCCTCTCCTGCTCAATCTGCCCAAAATTCAACACCGAAACTGCGAACGTCCAGCGATTGCTCCTACACTAATGGTGCCAGCCCTGAAAGCTCTTGCTGGTCCTCATCTCCCACTGGTAACCTCTCAAACGAACCACAAACACTTGGCCTCTGAACTTGTTTAGCCTACTAAAACTTCCAACGTACACAGCCTCTCCTGCTCAATCTGCCCAAAATTCAACACCGAAATTGCGAACGTCCAGCGATTGCTCCTACACTAAAGGTGCCAGCCCTGAAAGCTCTTGCTGGTCCTCATCTCCCACTGGTAACCTCTCAAACGAACCACAAACACTTGGCCTCTGAACTCGTTTAGCCTACTAAAACTTCCAACGTACACAGCCTCTCCTGCTCAATCTGGCCAGAGCTCAACACCGAAATTGCGAACGTCCAGCGATTGCTCCTACACTAAAGGTGCCAGCCCTGAAAGCTCTTGCTGGTCCTCATCTCCCACTGGTAACCTCTCAAACGAACCACAAACACTTGGCCTCTGAACTTGTTTAGCCTACTAAAACTTCCAACGTACACAGCCTCTCCTGCTCAATCTGCCCAAAATTCAACACCGATGTTGTGAACGTCCAGCGATTGCTCCTACACTAAAAGTGCCAGCCCTGAAAACTCTTGCTGGTCCTCATCTCCTACTGGTAACCTCTCAAACGAACCACAAACACTTGGCCTCTGAACTTGTTTAGCCTACTAAAACTTCCAACGTACACAGCCTCTCCTGCTCAATCTGCCCAGAGCTCAACACCGAAATTGCGAACGTCCAGCG
This sequence comes from Gavia stellata, assembly GCF_030936135.1. NCBI lineage: Eukaryota > Metazoa > Chordata > Aves > Gaviiformes > Gaviidae > Gavia > Gavia stellata. Next base: position 6,819 of record NW_026776607.1, on the reverse strand, counting down.
ATTGCTCCTACACTAAAGGTGCCAGCCCTGAAAGCTCTTGCTGGTCCTCATCTCCCACTGGTAACCTCTCAAACAAACCACAAACACTTGGCCTCTGAACTTGTTTAGCCTACTAAAACTTCCAACGTACACTGCCTCTCCTGCTCAACCTGGCCAGAGCTCAACACCGAAATTGCGAACGTCCAGCGATTGCTCCTACACTAAAGGTGCCAGCCCTGAAAGCTCTTGCTGGTCCTCATCTCCCACTGGTAACCTCTCAAACGAACCACAAACACTTGGCCTCTGAAATTTTTTAGGCTACTATAACTTCCAACGTACACAGCCTCTCCTGCTCAATGTGTCCAAAACTCAACACCGATGTTGTGAACGTCCAGGGATTGCTCCTACACTAAGGGTGACAGCCCTGAAAGCTCTTGCTGGTCCTCATCTCCCACTGGTAACCTCTCAAACGAACCACAAACACTTGGCCTCTGAACTTGTTTAGCCTACTAAAACTTCCAACGTACACAGCCTCTCCTGCTCAATCTGCCCAGAGCTCAACACCGAAATTGCGAACGTCCAGCGATTGCTCCTACACTAAAGATGCCAGCCCTGAAAGCTCTTGCTGGTCCTCATCTCCCACTGGTAACCTCTCAAACGAACCACAAACACTTGGCCTCTGAACTTGTTTAGCCTACTAAAACTTCCAACGTACACAGCCTCTCCTGCTCAATCTGCCCAAAATTCAACACCGATGTTGTGAACGTCCAGCGATTGCTCCTACACTAAAGGTGCCAGCCCTGAAAGCTCTTGCTGGTCCTCATCTCCCACTGGTAACCTCTCAAACGAACCACAAACACTTGGCCTCTGAACTTGTTTAGCCTACTAAAACTTCCAACGTACACAGCCTCTCCTGCTCAGTGTGTCCAAAACTCAACACCGATGTTGTGAACGTCCAGGGATTGCTCCTACACTAAAGGTGCCAGCCCTGAAAGCTCTTGCTGGTCCTCATCTCCCACTGGTAACCTCTCAAACGAACCACAAACACTTGGCCTCTGAACTTGTTTAGCCTACTAAAACTTCCAACGTACACAGCCTCTCCTGCTCAATCTGCCCAAAATTCAACACCGAAATTGCGAACGTCCAGCGATTGCTCCTACACTAATGGTGCCAGCCCTGAAAGCTCTTGCTGGTCCTCATCTCCCACTGGTAACCTCTCAAACGAACCACAAACACTTGGCCTCTGAACTTGTTTAGCCTACTAAAACTTCCAACGGACACAGCCTCTCCTGCTCAATCTGCCCAAAATTCAACACCGATGTTGTGAACATCCAGGGATTGCTCCTACACTAAAGGTGCCAGCCCTGAAAGCTCTTGCTGGTCCTCATCTCCCACTGGTAACCTCTCAAACGAACCACAAACACTTGGCCTCTGAACTTGTTTAGCCTACTAAAACTTCCAACGTACACAGCCTCTCCTGCTCAATCTGGCCAGAGCTCAACACCGAAATTGCGAACGTCCAGCGATTGCTCCTACACTAAAGGTGCCAGCCCTGAAAGCTCTTGCTGGTCCTCATCTCCCACTGGTAACCTCTCAAACGAACCACAAACACTTGGCCTCTGAAATTGTTTAGCCTACTAAAACTTCCAACGTACACTGCCTCTCCTGCTCAATCTGCCCAGAGCTCAACACCAAAATTGCGAACGTCCAGGGATTGCTGCTACACTAAAGGTGCCAGCCCTGAAAGCTCTTGCTGGTCCTCATCTCCCACTGGTAACCTCTCAAACGAACCACAAACACTTGGCCTCTGAACTTGTTTAGCCTACTAAAACTTCCAACGTACACAGCCTCTCCTGCTCAATCTGCCCAGAGCTCAACACCGAAATTGCGAACGTCCAGCGATTGCTCCTACACTAAAGGTGCCAGCCCTGAAAGCTCTTGCTGGTCCTCTTCTCCCACTGGTAACCTCTCAAACGAACCACAAACACTTGGCCTCTGAACTTGTTTAGCCTACTAAAACTTCCAACGTACACAGCCTCTCCTGCTCAATCTGGCCAAAATTCAACAGCGAAATTGCGAACGTCCAGGGATTGCTCCTACACTAATGGTGCCAGCCCTGAAAGCTCTTGCTGGTCCTCATCTCCCACTGGTAACCTCTCAAACGAACCACAAACACTTGGCCTCTGAACTCGTTTAGCCTACTAAAACTTCCAACGTACACAGCCTCTCCTGCTCAATCTGCCCAAAATTCAACACCGATGTTGTGAACGTCCAGGGATTGCTCCTACACTAAAGGTGCCAGCCCTGAAAGCTCTTGCTGGTCCTCATCTCCCACTGGTAACCTCTCAAACGAACCACAAACACTTGGCCTCTGAACTTGTTTAGCCTACTAAAACTTCCAACGTACACAGCCTCTCCTGCTCAATCTGCCCAAAATTCAACACCGAAACTGCGAACGTCCAGCGATTGCTCCTACACTAATGGTGCCAGCCCTGAAAGCTCTTGCTGGTCCTCATCTCCCACTGGTAACCTCTCAAACGAACCACAAACACTTGGCCTCTGAACTTGTTTAGCCTACTAAAACTTCCAACGGACACAGCCTCTCCTGCTCAATCTGCCCAAAATTCAACACCGATGTTGTGAACGTCCAGGGATTGCTCCTACACTAAAGGTGCCAGCCCTGAAAGCTCTTGCTGGTCCTCATCTCCCACTGGTAACCTCTCAAACGAACCACAAACACTTGGCCTCTGAACTCGTTTAGCCTACTAAAACTTCCAACGTACACAGCCTCTCCTGCTCAATCTGGCCAGAGCTCAACACCGAAATTGCGAACGTCCAGCGATTGCTCCTACACTAAAGGTGCCAGCCCTGAAAGCTCTTGCTGGTCCTCATCTCCCACTGGTAACCTCTCAAACGAACCACAAACACTTGGCCTCTGAACTTGTTTAGCCTACTAAAACTTCCAACGTACACAGCCTCTCCTGCTCAATCTGCCCAAAATTCAACACCGATGTTGTGAACGTCCAGCGATTGCTCCTACACTAAAAGTGCCAGCCCTGAAAACTCTTGCTGGTCCTCATCTCCCACTGGTAACCTCTCAAACGAACCACAAACACTTGGCCTCTGAACTTGTTTAGCCTACTAAAACTTCCAACGTACACAGCCTCTCCTGCTCAATCTGCCCAGAGCTCAACACCGAAATTGCGAACGTCCAGCGATTGCTCCTACACTAAAGGTGCCAGCCCTGAAAGCTCTTGCTGGTCCTCATCTCCCACTGGTAACCTCTCAAACAAACCACAAACACTTGGCCTCTGAACTTGTTTAGCCTACTAAAACTTCCAACGTACACTGCCTCTCCTGCTCAACCTGGCCAGAGCTCAACACCGAAATTGCGAACGTCCAGCGATTGCTCCTACACTAAAGGTGCCAGCCCTGAAAGCTCTTGCTGGTCCTCATCTCCCACTGGTAACCTCTCAAACGAACCACAAACACTTGGCCTCTGAAATTTTTTAGGCTACTATAACTTCCAACGTACACAGCCTCTCCTGCTCAATGTGTCCAAAACTCAACACCGATGTTGTGAACGTCCAGGGATTGCTCCTACACTAAGGGTGCCAGCCCTGAAAGCTCTTGCTGGTCCTCATCTCCCACTGGTAACCTCTCAAACGAACCACAAACACTTGGCCTCTGAACTTGTTTAGCCTACTAAAACTTCCAACGTACACAGCCTCTCCTGCTCAATCTGGCCAGAGCTCAACACCGAAATTGCGAACGTCCAGCGATTGCTCCTACACTAAAGATGCCAGCCCTGAAAGCTCTTGCTGGTCCTCATCTCCCACTGGTAACCTCTCAAACGAACCACAAACACTTGGCCTCTGAACTTGTTTAGCCTACTAAAACTTCCAACGTACACTGCCTCTCCTGCTCAATCTGGCCAGAGCTCAACACCGAAATTGCGAACGTCCAGCGATTGCTCCTACACTAATGGTGCCAGCCCTGAAAGCTCTTGCTGGTCCTCATCTCCCACTGGTAACCTCTCAAACGAACCACAAACACTTGGCCTCTGAACTTGTTTAGCCTACTAAAACTTCCAACGTACACAGCCTCTCCTGCTCAATCTGGCCAGAGCTCAACACCGAAATTGCGAACGTTCAGCGATTGCTCCTACACTAAAGGTGCCAGCCCTGAAAGCTCTTGCTGGTCCTCATCTCCCACTGGTAACCTCTCAAACGAACCACAAACACTTGGGCTCTGAACTTGTTTAGCCTACTAAAACTTCCAACGTACACAGCCTCTCCTGCTCAGTGTGTCCAAAACTCAACACCGATGTTGTGAACGTCCAGGGATTGCTCCTACACTAAAGGTGCCAGCCCTGAAAGCTCTTGCTGGTCCTCATCTCCCACTGGTAACCTCTCAAACGAACCACAAACACTTGGCCTCTGAACTTGTTTAGCCTACTAAAACGTCCAACGTACACAGCCTCTCCTGCTCAATCTGGCCAAAATTCAACACCAAAATTGCGAACGTCCAGCGATTGCTCCTACACTAATGGTGCCAGCCCTGAAAGCTCTTGCTGGTCCTCATCTCCCACTGGTAACCTCTCAAACGAACCACAAACACTTGGCCTCTGAACTTGTTTAGCCTACTAAAACTTCCAACGGACACAGCCTCTCCTGCTCAATCTGCCCAGAGCTCAACACCGAAATTGCGAACGTCCAGCGATTGCTCCTACACTAAAGGTGCCAGCCCTGAAAGCTCTTGCTGGTCCTCATCTCCCACTGGTAACCTCTCAAACGAACCACAAACACTTGGCCTCTGAACTCGTTTAGCCTACTAAAACTTCCAACGTACACAGCCTCTCCTGCTCAATCTGGCCAGAGCTCAACACCGAAATTGCGAACGTCCAGCGATTGCTCCTACACTAAAGGTGCCAGCCCTGAAAGCTCTTGCTGGTCCTCTTCTCCCACTGGTAACCTCTCAAACGAACCACAAACACTTGGCCTCTGAACTTGTTTAGCCTACTAAAACTTCCAACGTACACAGCCTCTCCTGCTCAATCTGGCCAAAATTCAACAGCGAAATTGCGAACGTCCAGGGATTGCTCCTACACTAATGGTGCCAGCCCTGAAAGCTCTTGCTGGTCCTCATCTCCCACTGGTAACCTCTCAAACGAACCACAAACACTTGGCCTCTGAACTCGTTTAGCCTACTAAAACTTCCAACGTACACAGCCTCTCCTGCTCAATCTGCCCAAAATTCAACACCGATGTTGTGAACGTCCAGGGATTGCTCCTACACTAAAGGTGCCAGCCCTGAAAGCTCTTGCTGGTCCTCATCTCCCACTGGTAACCTCTCAAACGAACCACAAACACTTGGCCTCTGAACTTGTTTAGCCTACTAAAACTTCCAACGTACACAGCCTCTCCTGCTCAATCTGCCCAAAATTCAACACCGAAACTGCGAACGTCCAGCGATTGCTCCTACACTAATGGTGCCAGCCCTGAAAGCTCTTGCTGGTCCTCATCTCCCACTGGTAACCTCTCAAACGAACCACAAACACTTGGCCTCTGAACTTGTTTAGCCTACTAAAACTTCCAACGGACACAGCCTCTCCTGCTCAATCTGCCCAAAATTCAACACCGATGTTGTGAACGTCCAGGGATTGCTCCTACACTAAAGGTGCCAGCCCTGAAAGCTCTTGCTGGTCCTCATCTCCCACTGGTAACCTCTCAAACGAACCACAAACACTTGGCCTCTGAACTCGTTTAGCCTACTAAAACTTCCAACGTACACAGCCTCTCCTGCTCAATCTGGCCAGAGCTCAACACCGAAATTGCGAACGTCCAGCGATTGCTCCTACACTAAAGGTGCCAGCCCTGAAAGCTCTTGCTGGTCCTCATCTCCCACTGGTAACCTCTCAAACGAACCACAAACACTTGGCCTCTGAACTTGTTTAGCCTACTAAAACTTCCAACGTACACAGCCTCTCCTGCTCAATCTGCCCAAAATTCAACACCGATGTTGTGAACGTCCAGCGATTGCTCCTACACTAAAAGTGCCAGCCCTGAAAACTCTTGCTGGTCCTCATCTCCCACTGGTAACCTCTCAAACGAACCACAAACACTTGGCCTCTGAACTTGTTTAGCCTACTAAAACTTCCAACGTACACAGCCTCTCCTGCTCAATCTGCCCAGAGCTCAACACCGAAATTGCGAACGTCCAGCGATTGCTCCTACACTAAAGGTGCCAGCCCTGAAAGCTCTTGCTGGTCCTCATCTCCCACTGGTAACCTCTCAAACAAACCACAAACACTTGGCCTCTGAACTTGTTTAGCCTACTAAAACTTCCAACGTACACTGCCTCTCCTGCTCAACCTGGCCAGAGCTCAACACCGAAATTGCGAACGTCCAGCGATTGCTCCTACACTAAAGGTGCCAGCCCTGAAAGCTCTTGCTGGTCCTCATCTCCCACTGGTAACCTCTCAAACGAACCACAAACACTTGGCCTCTGAAATTTTTTAGGCTACTATAACTTCCAACGTACACAGCCTCTCCTGCTCAATGTGTCCAAAACTCAACACCGATGTTGTGAACGTCCAGGGATTGCTCCTACACTAAAGGTGCCAGCCCTGAAAGCTCTTGCTGGTCCTCATCTCCCACTGGTAACCTCTCAAACGAACCACAAACACTTGGCCTCTGAACTTGTTTAGCCTACTAAAACTTCCAACGTACACAGCCTCTCCTGCTCAATCTGGCCAGAGCTCAACACCGAAATTGCGAACGTCCAGCGATTGCTCCTACACTAAAGATGCCAGCCCTGAAAGCTCTTGCTGGTCCTCAA
>NW_026776606.1:0-55510 GCF_030936135.1 Gavia stellata | reverse complement strand
TACAGCCTCTCCTGCTCAATCTGGCCAGAGCTCAACACCGAAACTGCGAACGTCCAGGGATTGCTCCTACACTAAAGGTGCCAGCCCTGAAAGCTCTTGCTGCTCCTCATCTCCCACTGGTAACCTCTCAAACGAACCACAAACACTTGGGCTCTGAACTTGTTTAGCCTACTAAACTTCCAACGTACACAGCCTCTCCTGCTCAATCTGGCCAGAGCTCAACACCGAAACTGCGAACGTCCAGGGATTGCTCCTACACTAAAGGTGCCAGCCCTGAAAGCTCTTGCTGGCTCCTCATCTCCCACTGGTAACCTCTCAAACGAACCACAAACACTTGGCCTCTGAACTTGTTTAGCCTACTAAAACTTCCAACGTACACAGCCTCTCCTGCTCAATCTGGCCAGAGCTCAACACCGAAACTGCGAACGTCCAGGGATTGCTCCTACACTAAAGGTGCCAGCCCTGAAAGCTCTTGCTGGTCCTCATCTCCCACTGGTAACCTCTCAAACGAACCACAAACACTTGGCCTCTGAACTTGTTTAGCCTACTAAAACTTCCAACGTACACAGCCTCTCCTGCTCAATCTGGCCAGAGCTCAACACCGAAATTGCGAACGTCCAGGGATTGCTCCTACACTAAAGGTGCCAGCCCTGAAAGCTCTTGCTGGTCCTCATCTCCCACTGGTAACCTCTCAAACGAACCACAAACACTTGGCCTCTGAACTTGTTTAGCCTACTAAAACTTCCAACGTACACAGCCTCTCCTGCTCAATCTGGCCAGAGCTCAACACCGAAATTGCGAACGTCCAGGGATTGCTCCTACACTAAAGGTGCCAGCCCTGAAAGCTCTTGCTGGTCCTCATCTCCCACTGGTAACCTCTCAAACGAACCACAAACACTTGGCCTCTGAACTTGTTTAGCCTACTAAAACTTCCAACGTACACAGCCTCTCCTGCTCAATCTGGCCAAATTCACCAACGAAATTACGAACGTCCAGGGATTGCTCCTACACTAAAGGTGCCAGCCCTGAAAGCTCTTGCTGGTCCTCATCTCCCACTGGTAACCTCTCAAACGAACCACAAACACTTGGGCTCTGAACTTGTTTAGCCTACTAAAACTTCCAACGTACACAGCCTCTCCTGCTCAATCTGGCCAGAGCTCAACACCGAAATTGCGAACGTCCAGGGATTGCTCCTACACTAAAGGTGCCAGCCCTGAAAGCTCTTGCTGGTCCTCATCTCCCACTGGTAACCTCTCAAACGAACCACAAACACTTGGGCTCTGAACTTGTTTAGCCTACTAAAACTTCCAACGTACACAGCCTCTCCTGCTCAATCTGGCCAGAGCTCAACACCGAAATTGCGAACGTCCAGGGATTGCTCCTACACTAAAGGTGCCAGCCCTGAAAGCTCTTGCTGGTCCTCATCTCCCACTGGTAACCTCTCAAACGAACCACAAACACTTGGGCTCTGAACTTGTTTAGCCTACTAAAACTTCCAACGTACACAGCCTCTCCTGCTCAATCTGGCCAGAGCTCAACACCGAAATTGCGAACGTCCAGGGATTGCTCCTACACTAAAGGTGCCAGCCCTGAAAGCTCTTGCTGGTCCTCATCTCCCACTGGTAACCTCTCAAACGAACCACAAACACTTGGGCTCTGAACTTGTTTAGCCTACTAAAACTTCCAACGTACACAGCCTCTCCTGCTCAATCTGGCCAGAGCTCAACACCGAAACTGCGAACGTCCAGGGATTGCTCCTACACTAAAGGTGCCAGCCCTGAAAGCTCTTGCTGGTCCTCATCTCCACTGGTAACCTCTCAAACGAACCACAAACACTTGGGCTCTGAACTTGTTTAGCCTACTAAAACTTCCAACGTACACAGCCTCTCCTGCTCAATCTGGCCAGAGCTCAACACCGAAATTGCGAACGTCCAGGGATTGCTCCTACACTAAAGGTGCCAGCCCTGAAAGCTCTTGCTGCTCCTCATCTCCCACTGGTAACCTCTCAAACGAACCACAAACACTTGGCCTCTGAACTTGTTTAGCCTACTAAAACTTCCAACGTACACAGCCTCTCCTGCTCAATCTGGCCAGTGCTCAACACCGAAACTGCGAACGTCCAGGGATTGCTCCTACACTAAAGGTGCCAGCCCTGAAAGCTCTTGCTGGTCCTCATCTCCCACTGGTAACCTCTCAAACGAACCACAAACACTTGGGCTCTGAACTTGTTTAGCCTACTAAAACTTCCAACGTACACAGCCTCTCCTGCTCAATCTGGCCAGAGCTCAACACCGAAATTGCGAACGTCCAGGGATTGCTCCTACACTAAAGGTGCCAGCCCTGAAAGCTCTTGCTGTCCTCATCTCCCACTGGTAACCTCTCAAACGAACCACAAACACTTGGGCTCTGAACTTGTTTAGCCTACTAAAACTTCCAACGTACACAGCCTCTCCTGCTCAATCTGGCCAGAGCTCAACACCGAAACTGCGAACGTCCAGGGATTGCTCCTACACTAAAGGTGCCAGCCCTGAAAGCTCTTGCTGCTCCTCATCTCCCACTGGTAACCTCTCAAACGAACCACAAACACTTGGGCTCTGAACTTGTTTAGCCTACTAAAACTTCCAACGTACACAGCCTCTCCTGCTCAATCTGGCCAGAGCTCAACACCGAAACTGCGAACGTCCAGCGATTGCTCCTACACTAAAGGTGCCAGCCCTGAAAGCTCTTGCTGGTCCTCATCTCCCACTGGTAACCTCTCAAACGAACCACAAACACTTGGCCTCTGAACTTGTTTAGCCTACTAAAACTTCCAACGTACACAGCCTCTCCTGCTCAATCTGGCCAGTGCTCAACACCGAAACTGCGAACGTCCAGGGATTGCTCCTACACTAAAGGTGCCAGCCCTGAAAGCTCTTGCTGGTCCTCATCTCCCACTGGTAACCTCTCAAATGAACCACAAACACTTGGGCTCTGAACTTGTTTAGCCTACTAAAACTTCCAACGTACACAGCCTCTCCTGCTCAATCTGGCCAGAGCTCAACACCGACATTGCGAACGTCCAGGGATTGCTCCTACACTAAAGGTGCCAGCCTTGAAAGCTCTTGCTGGTCCTCATCTCCCACTGGTAACCTCTCAAACGAACCACAAACACTTGGGCTCTGAACTTGTTTAGCCTACTAAAACTTCCAACGTACACAGCCTCTCCTGCTCAATCTGGCCAGAGCTCAACACCGAAATTGCGAACGTCCAGGGATTGCTCCTACACTAAAGGTGCCAGCCCTGAAAGCTCTTGCTGGTCCTCATCTCCCACTGGTAACCTCTCAAACGAACCACAAACACTTGGGCTCTGAACTTGTTTAGCCTACTAAAACTTCCAACGTACACAGCCTCTCCTGCTCAATCTGGCCAGAGCTCAACACCGAAACTGCGAACGTCCAGGGATTGCTCCTACACTAAAGGTGCCAGCCCTGAAAGCTCTTGCTGGTCCTCATCTCCCACTGGTAACCTCTCAAACGAACCACAAACACTTGGGCTCTGAACTTGTTTAGCCTACTAAAACTTCCAACGTACACAGCCTCTCCTGCTCAATCTGGCCAGAGCTCAACACCGAAATTGCGAACGTCCAGGGATTGCTCCTACACTAAAGGTGCCAGCCCTGAAAGCTCTTGCTGCTCCTCATCTCCCACTGGTAACCTCTCAAACGAACCACAAACACTTGGGCTCTGAACTTGTTTAGCCTACTAAAACTTCCAACGTACACAGCCTCTCCTGCTCAATCTGGCCAGAGCTCAACACCGACATTGCGAACGTCCAGGGATTGCTCCTACACTAAAGGTGCCAGCCCTGAAAGCTCTTGCTGGTCCTCATCTCCCACTGGTAACCTCTCAAACGAACCACAAACACTTGGGCTCTGAACTTGTTTAGCCTACTAAAACTTCCAACGTACACAGCCTCTCCTGCTCAATCTGGCCAGAGCTCAACACCGACATTGCGAACGTCCAGCGATTGCTCCTACACTAAAGGTGCCAGCCCTGAAAGCTCTTGCTGCTCCTCATCTCCCACTAGTAACCTCTCAAACGAACCACAAACACTTGGGCTCTGAACTTGTTTAGCCTACTAAAACTTCCAACGTACACAGCCTCTCCTGCTCAATCTGGCCAAAATTCACCAACGAAATTACGAACGTCCAGGGATTGCTCCTACACTAAAGGTGCCAGCCCTGAAAGCTCTTGCTGGTCCTCATCTCCCACTGGTAACCTCTCAAACGAACCACAAACACTTGGGCTCTGAACTTGTTTAGCCTACTAAAACTTCCAACGTACACAGCCTCTCCTGCTCAATCTGGCCAGAGCTCAACACCGAAATTGCGAACGTCCAGGGATTGCTCCTACACTAAAGGTGCCAGCCCTGAAAGCTCTTGCTGGTCCTCATCTCCCACTGGTAACCTCTCAAACGAACCACAAACACTTGGGCTCTGAACTTGTTTAGCCTACTAAAACTTCCAACGTACACAGCCTCTCCTGCTCAATCTGGCCAGAGCTCAACACCGAAACTGCGAACGTCCAGGGATTGCTCCTACACTAAAGGTGCCAGCCCTGAAAGCTCTTGCTGGTCCTCATCTCCCACTGGTAACCTCTCAAACGAACCACAAACACTTGGGCTCTGAACTTGTTTAGCCTACTAAAACTTCCAACGTACACAGCCTCTCCTGCTCAATCTGGCCAGAGCTCAACACCGAAACTGCGAACGTCCAGCGATTGCTCCTACACTAAAGGTGCCAGCCCTGAAAGCTCTTGCTGCTCCTCATCTCCCACTGGTAACCTCTCAAACGAACCACAAACACTTGGCCTCTGAACTTGTTTAGCCTACTAAAACTTCCAACGTACACAGCCTCTCCTGCTCAATCTGGCCAGTGCTCAACACCGAAACTGCGAACGTCCAGGGATTGCTCCTACACTAAAGGTGCCAGCCCTGAAAGCTCTTGCTGGTCCTCATCTCCCACTGGTAACCTCTCAAACGAACCACAAACACTTGGGCTCTGAACTTGTTTAGCCTACTAAAACTTCCAACGTACACAGCCTCTCCTGCTCAATCTGGCCAGAGCTCAACACCGAAATTGCGAACGTCCAGGGATTGCTCCTACACTAAAGGTGCCAGCCCTGAAAGCTCTTGCTGCTCCTCATCTCCCACTGGTAACCTCTCAAACGAACCACAAACACTTGGGCTCTGAACTTGTTTAGCCTACTAAAACTTCCAACGTACACAGCCTCTCCTGCTCAATCTGGCCAGAGCTCAACACCGAAATTGCGAACGTCCAGGGATTGCTCCTACACTAAAGGTGCCAGCCCTGAAAGCTCTTGCTGCTCCTCATCTCCCACTGGTAACCTCTCAAACGAACCACAAACACTTGGGCTCTGAACTTGTTTAGCCTACTAAAACTTCCAACGTACACAGCCTCTCCTGCTCAATCTGGCCAGAGCTCAACACCGACATTGCGAACGTCCAGGGATTGCTCCTACACTAAAGGTGCCAGCCCTGAAAGCTCTTGCTGGTCCTCATCTCCCACTGGTAACCTCTCAAACGAACCACAAACACTTGGGCTCTGAACTTGTTTAGCCTACTAAAACTTCCAACGTACACAGCCTCTCCTGCTCAATCTGGCCAGAGCTCAACACCGACATTGCGAACGTCCAGCGATTGCTCCTACACTAAAGGTGCCAGCCCTGAAAGCTCTTGCTGCTCCTCATCTCCCACTAGTAACCTCTCAAACGAACCACAAACACTTGGGCTCTGAACTTGTTTAGCCTACTAAAACTTCCAACGTACACAGCCTCTCCTGCTCAATCTGGCCAGAGCTCAACACCGACATTGCGAACGTCCAGGGATTGCTCCTACACTAAAGGTGCCAGCCCTGAAAGCTCTTGCTGGTCCTCATCTCCCACTGGTAACCTCTCAAACGAACCACAAACACTTGGGCTCTGAACTTGTTTAGCCTACTAAAACTTCCAACGTACACAGCCTCTCCTGCTCAATCTGGCCAGAGCTCAACACCGAAATTGCGAACGTCCAGGGATTGCTCCTACACTAAAGGTGCCAGCCCTGAAAGCTCTTGCTGGTCCTCATCTCCCACTGGTAACCTCTCAAACGAACCACAAACACTTGGGCTCTGAACTTGTTTAGCCTACTAAAACTTCCAACGTACACAGCCTCTCCTGCTCAATCTGGCCAGAGCTCAACACCGAAACTGCGAACGTCCAGGGATTGCTCCTACACTAAAGGTGCCAGCCCTGAAAGCTCTTGCTGGTCCTCATCTCCCACTGGTAACCTCTCAAACGAACCACAAACACTTGGGCTCTGAACTTGTTTAGCCTACTAAAACTTCCAACGTACACAGCCTCTCCTGCTCAATCTGGCCAGAGCTCAACACCGAAACTGCGAACGTCCAGTGATTGCTCCTACACTAAAGGTGCCAGCCCTGAAAGCTCTTGCTGCTCCTCATCTCCCACTGGTAACCTCTCAAACGAACCACAAACACTTGGCCTCTGAACTTGTTTAGCCTACTAAAACTTCCAACGTACACAGCCTCTCCTGCTCAATCTGGCCAGTGCTCAACACCGAAACTGCGAACGTCCAGGGATTGCTCCTACACTAAAGGTGCCAGCCCTGAAAGCTCTTGCTGGTCCTCATCTCCCACTGGTAACCTCTCAAACGAACCACAAACACTTGGGCTCTGAACTTGTTTAGCCTACTAAAACTTCCAACGTACACAGCCTCTCCTGCTCAATCTGGCCAGAGCTCAACACCGAAATTGCGAACGTCCAGGGATTGCTCCTACACTAAAGGTGCCAGCCCTGAAAGCTCTTGCTGGTCCTCATCTCCCACTGGTAACCTCTCAAACGAACCACAAACACTTGGGCTCTGAACTTGTTTAGCCTACTAAAACTTCCAACGTACACAGCCTCTCCTGCTCAATCTGGCCAGAGCTCAACACCGAAACTGCGAACGTCCAGGGATTGCTCCTACACTAAAGGTGCCAGCCCTGAAAGCTCTTGCTGCTCCTCATCTCCCACTGGTAACCTCTCAAACGAACCACAAACACTTGGGCTCTGAACTTGTTTAGCCTACTAAAACTTCCAACGTACACAGCCTCTCCTGCTCAATCTGGCCAGAGCTCAACACCGAAACTGCGAACGTCCAGCGATTGCTCCTACACTAAAGGTGCCAGCCCTGAAAGCTCTTGCTGGTCCTCATCTCCCACTGGTAACCTCTCAAACGAACCACAAACACTTGGCCTCTGAACTTGTTTAGCCTACTAAAACTTCCAACGTACACAGCCTCTCCTGCTCAATCTGGCCAGTGCTCAACACCGAAACTGCGAACGTCCAGGGATTGCTCCTACACTAAAGGTGCCAGCCCTGAAAGCTCTTGCTGGTCCTCATCTCCCACTGGTAACCTCTCAAATGAACCACAAACACTTGGGCTCTGAACTTGTTTAGCCTACTAAAACTTCCAACGTACACAGCCTCTCCTGCTCAATCTGGCCAGAGCTCAACACCGACATTGCGAACGTCCAGCGATTGCTCCTACACTAAAGGTGCCAGCCTTGAAAGCTCTTGCTGGTCCTCATCTCCCACTGGTAACCTCTCAAACGAACCACAAACACTTGGGCTCTGAACTTGTTTAGCCTACTAAAACTTCCAACGTACACAGCCTCTCCTGCTCAATCTGGCCAGAGCTCAACACCGAAATTGCGAACGTCCAGCGATTGCTCCTACACTAAAGGTGCCAGCCCTGAAAGCTCTTGCTGGTCCTCATCTCCCACTGGTAACCTCTCAAACGAACCACAAACACTTGGGCTCTGAACTTGTTTAGCCTACTAAAACTTCCAACGTACACAGCCTCTCCTGCTCAATCTGGCCAGAGCTCAACACCGAAACTGCGAACGTCCAGGGATTGCTCCTACACTAAAGGTGCCAGCCCTGAAAGCTCTTGCTGGTCCTCATCTCCCACTGGTAACCTCTCAAACGAACCACAAACACTTGGGCTCTGAACTTGTTTAGCCTACTAAAACTTCCAACGTACACAGCCTCTCCTGCTCAATCTGGCCAGAGCTCAACACCGAAATTGCGAACGTCCAGGGATTGCTCCTACACTAAAGGTGCCAGCCCTGAAAGCTCTTGCTGCTCCTCATCTCCCACTGGTAACCTCTCAAACGAACCACAAACACTTGGGCTCTGAACTTGTTTAGCCTACTAAAACTTCCAACGTACACAGCCTCTCCTGCTCAATCTGGCCAGAGCTCAACACCGACATTGCGAACGTCCAGGGATTGCTCCTACACTAAAGGTGCCAGCCCTGAAAGCTCTTGCTGGTCCTCATCTCCCACTGGTAACCTCTCAAACGAACCACAAACACTTGGGCTCTGAACTTGTTTAGCCTACTAAAACTTCCAACGTACACAGCCTCTCCTGCTCAATCTGGCCAGAGCTCAACACCGACATTGCGAACGTCCAGCGATTGCTCCTACACTAAAGGTGCCAGCCCTGAAAGCTCTTGCTGCTCCTCATCTCCCACTAGTAACCTCTCAAATGAACCACAAACACTTGGGCTCTGAACTTGTTTAGCCTACTAAAACTTCCAACGTACACAGCCTCTCCTGCTCAATCTGGCCAAAATTCACCAACGAAATTACGAACGTCCAGGGATTGCTCCTACACTAAAGGTGCCAGCCCTGAAAGCTCTTGCTGGTCCTCATCTCCCACTGGTAACCTCTCAAACGAACCACAAACACTTGGGCTCTGAACTTGTTTAGCCTACTAAAACTTCCAACGTACACAGCCTCTCCTGCTCAATCTGGCCAGAGCTCAACACCGAAATTGCGAACGTCCAGGGATTGCTCCTACACTAAAGGTGCCAGCCCTGAAAGCTCTTGCTGGTCCTCATCTCCCACTGGTAACCTCTCAAACGAACCACAAACACTTGGGCTCTGAACTTGTTTAGCCTACTAAAACTTCCAACGTACACAGCCTCTCCTGCTCAATCTGGCCAGAGCTCAACACCGAAACTGCGAACGTCCAGGGATTGCTCCTACACTAAAGGTGCAGCCCTGAAAGCTCTTGCTGGTCCTCATCTCCCACTGGTAACCTCTCAAACGAACCACAAACACTTGGGCTCTGAACTTGTTTAGCCTACTAAAACTTCCAACGTACACAGCCTCTCCTGCTCAATCTGGCCAGAGCTCAACACCGAAACTGCGAACGTCCAGGGATTGCTCCTACACTAAAGGTGCCAGCCCTGAAAGCTCTTGCTGGTCCTCATCTCCCACTGGTAACCTCTCAAACGAACCACAAACACTTGGGCTCTGAACTTGTTTAGCCTACTAAAACTTCCAACGTACACAGCCTCTCCTGCTCAATCTGGCCAGAGCTCAACACCGAAATTGCGAACGTCCAGGGATTGCTCCTACACTAAAGGTGCCAGCCCTGAAAGCTCTTGCTGGTCCTCATCTCCCACTGGTAACCTCTCAAACGAACCACAAACACTTGGGCTCTGAACTTGTTTAGCCTACTAAAACTTCCAACGTACACAGCCTCTCCTGCTCAATCTGGCCAGAGCTCAACACCGAAACTGCGAACGTCCAGGGATTGCTCCTACACTAAAGGTGCCAGCCCTGAAAGCTCTTGCTGCTCCTCATCTCCCACTGGTAACCTCTCAAACGAACCACAAACACTTGGGCTCTGAACTTGTTTAGCCTACTAAAACTTCCAACGTACACAGCCTCTCCTGCTCAATCTGGCCAGAGCTCAACACCGAAACTGCGAACGTCCAGCGATTGCTCCTACACTAAAGGTGCCAGCCCTGAAAGCTCTTGCTGGTCCTCATCTCCCACTGGTAACCTCTCAAACGAACCACAAACACTTGGCCTCTGAACTTGTTTAGCCTACTAAAACTTCCAACGTACACAGCCTCTCCTGCTCAATCTGGCCAGTGCTCAACACCGAAACTGCGAACGTCCAGGGATTGCTCCTACACTAAAGGTGCCAGCCCTGAAAGCTCTTGCTGGTCCTCATCTCCCACTGGTAACCTCTCAAATGAACCACAAACACTTGGGCTCTGAACTTGTTTAGCCTACTAAAACTTCCAACGTACACAGCCTCTCCTGCTCAATCTGGCCAGAGCTCAACACCGACATTGCGAACGTCCAGGATTGCTCCTACACTAAAGGTGCCAGCCTTGAAAGCTCTTGCTGGTCCTCATCTCCCACTGGTAACCTCTCAAACGAACCACAAACACTTGGGCTCTGAACTTGTTTAGCCTACTAAAACTTCCAACGTACACAGCCTCTCCTGCTCAATCTGGCCAGAGCTCAACACCGAAATTGCGAACGTCCAGCGATTGCTCCTACACTAAAGGTGCCAGCCCTGAAAGCTCTTGCTGGTCCTCATCTCCCACTGGTAACCTCTCAAACGAACCACAAACACTTGGGCTCTGAACTTGTTTAGCCTACTAAAACTTCCAACGTACACAGCCTCTCCTGCTCAATCTGGCCAGAGCTCAACACCGAAACTTGCGAACGTCCAGGGATTGCTCCTACACTAAAGGTGCCAGCCCTGAAAGCTCTTGCTGGTCCTCATCTCCCACTGGTAACCTCTCAAACGAACCACAAACACTTGGGCTCTGAACTTGTTTAGCCTACTAAAACTTCCAACGTACACAGCCTCTCCTGCTCAATCTGGCCAGAGCTCAACACCGAAATTGCGAACGTCCAGGGATTGCTCCTACACTAAAGGTGCCAGCCCTGAAAGCTCTTGCTGCTCCTCATCTCCCACTGGTAACCTCTCAAACGAACCACAAACACTTGGGCTCTGAACTTGTTTAGCCTACTAAAACTTCCAACGTACACAGCCTCTCCTGCTCAATCTGGCCAGAGCTCAACACCGACATTGCGAACGTCCAGGGATTGCTCCTACACTAAAGGTGCCAGCCCTGAAAGCTCTTGCTGGTCCTCATCTCCCACTGGTAACCTCTCAAACGAACCACAAACACTTGGGCTCTGAACTTGTTTAGCCTACTAAAACTTCCAACGTACACAGCCTCTCCTGCTCAATCTGGCCAGAGCTCAACACCGACATTGCGAACGTCCAGCGATTGCTCCTACACTAAAGGTGCCAGCCCTGAAAGCTCTTGCTGCTCCTCATCTCCCACTAGTAACCTCTCAAACGAACCACAAACACTTGGGCTCTGAACTTGTTTAGCCTACTAAAACTTCCAACGTACACAGCCTCTCCTGCTCAATCTGGCCAAAATTCACCAACGAAATTACGAACGTCCAGGGATTGCTCCTACACTAAAGGTGCCAGCCCTGAAAGCTCTTGCTGGTCCTCATCTCCCACTGGTAACCTCTCAAACGAACCACAAACACTTGGGCTCTGAACTTGTTTAGCCTACTAAAACTTCCAACGTACACAGCCTCTCCTGCTCAATCTGGCCAGAGCTCAACACCGAAATTGCGAACGTCCAGGGATTGCTCCTACACTAAAGGTGCCAGCCCTGAAAGCTCTTGCTGGTCCTCATCTCCCACTGGTAACCTCTCAAACGAACCACAAACACTTGGGCTCTGAACTTGTTTAGCCTACTAAAACTTCCAACGTACACAGCCTCTCCTGCTCAATCTGGCCAGAGCTCAACACCGAAATTGCGAACGTCCAGGGATTGCTCCTACACTAAAGGTGCCAGCCCTGAAAGCTCTTGCTGGTCCTCATCTCCCACTGGTAACCTCTCAAACGAACCACAAACACTTGGGCTCTGAACTTGTTTAGCCTACTAAAACTTCCAACGTACACAGCCTCTCCTGCTCAATCTGGCCAGAGCTCAACACCGAAACTGCGAACGTCCAGCGATTGCTCCTACACTAAAGGTGCCAGCCCTGAAAGCTCTTGCTGCTCCTCATCTCCCACTGGTAACCTCTCAAACGAACCACAAACACTTGGCCTCTGAACTTGTTTAGCCTACTAAAACTTCCAACGTACACAGCCTCTCCTGCTCAATCTGGCCAGTGCTCAACACCGAAACTGCGAACGTCCAGGGATTGCTCCTACACTAAAGGTGCCAGCCCTGAAAGCTCTTGCTGGTCCTCATCTCCCACTGGTAACCTCTCAAACGAACCACAAACACTTGGGCTCTGAACTTGTTTAGCCTACTAAAACTTCCAACGTACACAGCCTCTCCTGCTCAATCTGGCCAGAGCTCAACACCGAAATTGCGAACGTCCAGGGATTGCTCCTACACTAAAGGTGCCAGCCCTGAAAGCTCTTGCTGGTCCTCATCTCCCACTGGTAACCTCTCAAACGAACCACAAACACTTGGCCTCTGAACTTGTTTAGCCTACTAAAACTTCCAACGTACACAGCCTCTCCTGCTCAATCTGGCCAGAGCTCAACACCGAAATTGCGAACGTCCAGGGATTGCTCCTACACTAAAGGTGCCAGCCCTGAAAGCTCTTGCTGCTCCTCATCTCCCACTGGTAACCTCTCAAACGAACCACAAACACTTGGGCTCTGAACTTGTTTAGCCTACTAAAACTTCCAACGTACACAGCCTCTCCTGCTCAATCTGGCCAGAGCTCAACACCGACATTGCGAACGTCCAGGGATTGCTCCTACACTAAAGGTGCCAGCCCTGAAAGCTCTTGCTGGTCCTCATCTCCCACTGGTAACCTCTCAAACGAACCACAAACACTTGGGCTCTGAACTTGTTTAGCCTACTAAAACTTCCAACGTACACAGCCTCTCCTGCTCAATCTGGCCAGAGTCATTGCGAACGTCCAGCGATTGCTCCTACACTAAAGGTGCCAGCCCTGAAAGCTCTTGCTGCTCCTCATCTCCCACTAGTAACCTCTCAAACGAACCACAAACACTTGGGCTCTGAACTTGTTTAGCCTACTAAAACTTCCAACGTACACAGCCTCTCCTGCTCAATCTGGCCAAAATTCACCAACGAAATTACGAACGTCCAGGGATTGCTCCTACACTAAAGGTGCCAGCCCTGAAAGCTCTTGCTGCTCCTCATCTCCCACTGGTAACCTCTCAAACGAACCACAAACACTTGGGCTCTGAACTTGTTTAGCCTACTAAAACTTCCAACGTACACACAGCCTCTCCCTGCCTCAATCTGGCCAGAGCTCAACACCGAAATTGCGAACGTCCAGGGATTGCTCCTACACTAAAGGTGCCAGCCCTGAAAGCTCTTGCTGGTCCTCATCTCCCATGGTAACCTCTCAAACGAACCACAAACACTTGGGCTCTGAACTTGTTTAGCCTACTAAAAACTTCCAACGTAACACAGCCTCTCCTGCTCAATCTGGCCAGAGCTCAACACCGAAACTGCGAACGTCCAGGGATTGCTCCTACACTAAAGGTGCCAGCCCTGAAAGCTCTTGCTGGTCCTCATCTCCCACTGGTAACCTCTCAAACGAACCACAAACACTTGGGCTCTGAACTTGTTTAGCCCTACTAAAACTTCCAACGTACACAGCCTCTCCTGCTCAATCTGGCCAGAGCTCAACACCGAAACTGCGAACGTCCAGCGATTGCTCCTACACTAAAGGTGCCAGCCCTGAAAGCTCTTGCTGCTCCTCATCTCCCACTGGTAACCTCTCAAAACGAACCACAAACACTTGGCCTCTGAACTTGTTTAGCCTACTAAAACTTCCAACGTACACAGCCTCTCCTGCTCAATCTGGCCAGAGCTCAACACCGAAACTGCGAACGTCCAGGGATTGCTCCTACACTAAAGGTGCCAGCCCTGAAAGCTCTTGCTGGTCCTCATCTCCCACTGGTAACCTCTCAAACGAACCACAAACACTTGGGCTCTGAACTTGTTTAGCCTACTAAAACTTCCAACGTACACAGCCTCTCCTGCTCAATCTGGCCAGAGCTCAACACCGAAATTGCGAACGTCCAGGGATTGCTCCTACACTAAAGGTGCCAGCCCTGAAAGCTCTTGCTGCTCCTCATCTCCCACTGGTAACCTCTCAAACGAACCACAAAACACTTGGGCTCTGAACTTGTTTAGCCTACTAAAACTTCCAACGTACACAGCCTCTCCTGCTCAATCTGGCCAGAGCTCAACACCGAAACTGCGAACGTCCAGGGATTGCTCCTACACTAAAGGTGCCAGCCCTGAAAGCTCTTGCTGCTCCTCATCTCCCACTGGTAACCTCTCAAACGAACCACAAACACTTGGGCTCTGAACTTGTTTAGCCTACTAAAACTTCCAACGTACACAGCCTCTCCTGCTCAATCTGGCCAGAGCTCAACACCGAAACTGCGAACGTCCAGCGATTGCTCCTACACTAAAGGTGCCCAGCCCTGAAAGCTCTTGCTGGTCCTCATCTCCCACTGGTAACCTCTCAAACGAACCACAAACACTTGGCCTCTGAACTTGTTTAGCCTACTAAAACTTCCAACGTACACAGCCTCTCCTGCTCAATCTGGCCAGTGCTCAACACCGAAACTGCGAACGTCCAGGGATTGCTCCTACACTAAAGGTGCCAGCCCTGAAAGCTCTTGCTGGTCCTCATCTCCCACTGGTAACCTCTCAAATGAACCACAAACACTTGGGCTCTGAACTTGTTTAGCCTACTAAAACTTCCAACGTACACAGCCTCTCCTGCTCAATCTGGCCAGGAGCTCAACACCGACATTGCGAACGTCCAGGGATTGCTCCTACACTAAAGGTGCCAGCCTTGAAAGCTCTTGCTGGTCCTCATCTCCCACTGGTAACCTCTCAAACGAACCACAAACACTTGGGCTCTGAACTTGTTTAGCCTACTAAACTTCCAACGTACACAGCCTCTCCTGCTCAATCTGGCCAGAGCTCAACACCGAAATTGCGAACGTCCAGCGATTGCTCCTACACTAAAGGTGCCAGCCCTGAAAGCTCTTGCTGGTCCTCATCTCCCACTGGTAACCTCTCAAACGAACCACAAACACTTGGGCTCTGAACTTGTTTAGCCTACTAAAACTTCCAACGTACACAGCCTCTCCTGCTCAATCTGGCCAGAGCTCAACACCGAAACTGCGAACGTCCAGGGATTGCTCCTACACTAAAGGTGCCAGCCCTGAAAGCTCTTGCTGGTCCTCATCTCCCACTGGTAACCTCTCAAACGAACCACAAACACTTGGGCTCTGAACTTGTTTAGCCTACTAAAACTTCCACGTACACAGCCTCTCCTGCTCAATCTGGCCAGAGCTCAACACCGAAATTGCGAACGTCCAGGGATTGCTCCTACACTAAAGGTGCCAGCCCTGAAAGCTCTTGCTGCTCCTCATCTCCCACTGGTAACCTCTCAAACGAACCACAAACACTTGGGCTCTGAACTTGTTTAGCCTACTAAAACTTCCAACGTACACAGCCTCTCCTGCTCAATCTGGCCAGAGCTCAACACCGACATTGCGAACGTCCAGGGATTGCTCCTACACTAAAGGTGCCAGCCCTGAAAGCTCTTGCTGGTCCTCATCTCCCACTGGTAACCTCTCAAACGAACCACAAACACTTGGGCTCTGAACTTGTTTAGCCTACTAAAACTTCCAACGTACACAGCCTCTCCTGCTCAATCTGGCCAGAGCTCAACACCGACATTGCGAACGTCCAGCGATTGCTCCTACACTAAAGGTGCCAGCCCTGAAAGCTCTTGCTGCTCCTCATCTCCCACTAGTAACCTCTCAAACGAACCACAAACACTTGGGCTCTGAACTTGTTTAGCCTACTAAAACTTCCAACGTACACAGCCTCTCCTGCTCAATCTGGCCAAAATTCACCAACGAAATTACGAACGTCCAGGGATTGCTCCTACACTAAAGGTGCCAGCCCTGAAAGCTCTTGCTGGTCCTCATCTCCCACTGGTAACCTCTCAAACGAACCACAAAACACTTGGGCTCTGAACTTGTTTAGCCTACTAAAACTTCCAACGTACACAGCCTCTCCTGCTCAATCTGGCCAGAGCTCAACACCGAAATTGCGAACGTCCAGGGATTGCTCCTACACTAAAGGTGCCAGCCCTGAAAGCTCTTGCTGGTCCTCATCTCCCACTGGTAACCTCTCAAACGAACCACAAACACTTGGGCTCTGAACTTGTTTAGCCTACTAAAACTTCCAACGTACACAGCCTCTCCTGCTCAATCTGGCCAGAGCTCAACACCGAAACTGCGAACGTCCAAGGGATTGCTCCTACACTAAAGGTGCCAGCCCTGAAAGCTCTTGCTGGTCCTCATCTCCCACTGGTAACCTCTCAAACGAACCACAAACACTTGGGCTCTGAACTTGTTTAGCCTACTAAAACTTCCAACGTACACAGCCTCTCCTGCTCAATCTGGCCAGAGCTCAACACCGAAACTGCGAACGTCCAGGATTGCTCCTACACTAAAGGTGCCAGCCCTGAAAGCTCTTGCTGGTCCTCATCTCCCACTGGTAACCTCTCAAACGAACCACAAACACTTGGGCTCTGAACTTGTTTAGCCTACTAAAACTTCCAACGTACACAGCCTCTCCTGCTCAATCTGGCCAGAGCTCAACACCGAAATTGCGAACGTCCAGGGATTGCTCCTACACTAAAGGTGCCAGCCCTGAAAGCTCTTGCTGGTCCTCATCTCCCACTGGTAACCTCTCAAACGAACCACAAACACTTGGGCTCTGAACTTGTTTAGCCTACTAAAACTTCCAACGTACACAGCCTCTCCTGCTCAATCTGGCCAGAGCTCAACACCGAAACTGCGAACGTCCAGGGATTGCTCCTACACTAAAGGTGCCAGCCCTGAAAGCTCTTGCTGCTCCTCATCTCCCACTGGTAACCTCTCAAACGAACCACAAACACTTGGGCTCTGAACTTGTTTAGCCTACTAAAACTTCCAACGTACACAGCCTCTCCTGCTCAATCTGGCCAGAGCTCAACACCGAAACTGCGAACGTCCAGCGATTGCTCCTACACTAAAGGTGCCAGCCCTGAAAGCTCTTGCTGGTCCTCATCTCCCACTGGTAACCTCTCAAACGAACCACAAACACTTGGCCTCTGAACTTGTTTAGCCTACTAAAACTTCCAACGTACACAGCCTCTCCTGCTCAATCTGGCCAGTGCTCAACACCGAAACTGCGAACGTCCAGGGATTGCTCCTACACTAAAGGTGCCAGCCCTGAAAGCTCTTGCTGGTCCCTCATCTCCCACTGGTAACCTCTCAAATGAACCACAAACACTTGGGCTCTGAACTTGTTTAGCCTACTAAAACTTCCAACGTACACAGCCTCTCCTGCTCAATCTGGCCAGAGCTCAACAACCGACATTGCGAACGTCCAGGGATTGCTCCTACACTAAAGGTGCCAGCCTTGAAAGCTCTTGCTGGTCCTCATCTCCCACTGGTAACCTCTCAAACGAACCACAAACACTTGGGCTCTGAACTTGTTTAGCCTACTAAAACTTCCAACGTACACAGCCTCTCCTGCTCAATCTGGCCAGAGCTCAACACCGAAATTGCGAACGTCCAGCGATTGCTCCTACACTAAAGGTGCCAGCCCTGAAAGCTCTTGCTGGTCCTCATCTCCCACTGGTAACCTCTCAAACGAACCACAAACACTTGGGCTCTGAACTTGTTTAGCCTACTAAAACTTCCAACGTACACAGCCTCTCCTGCTCAATCTGGCCAGAGCTCAACCACCGAAACTGCGAACGTCCAGGGATTGCTCCTACACTAAAGGTGCCAGCCCTGAAAGCTCTTGCTGGTCCTCATCTCCCACTGGTAACCTCTCAAACGAACCACAAACACTTGGGCTCTGAACTTGTTTAGCCTACTAAAACTTCCAACGTACACAGCCTCTCCTGCTCAATCTGGCCAGAGCTCAACACCGAAATTGCGAACGTCCAGGGATTGCTCCTACACTAAAGGTGCCAGCCCTGAAAGCTCTTGCTGCTCCTCATCTCCCCACTGGTAACCTCTCAAACGAACCACAAACACTTGGGCTCTGAACTTGTTTAGCCTACTAAAACTTCCAACGTACACAGCCTCTCCCTGCTCAATCTGGCCAGAGCTCAACACCGACATTGCGAACGTCCAGGGATTGCTCCTACACTAAAGGTGCCAGCCCTGAAAGCTCTTGCTGGTCCTCATCTCCCACTGGTAACCTCTCAAACGAACCACAAACACTTGGGCTCTGAACTTGTTTACCCTACTAAAACTTCCAACGTACACAGCCTCTCCTGCTCAATCTGGCCAGAGCTCAACACCGACATTGCGAACGTCCAGCGATTGCTCCTACACTAAAGGTGCCAGCCCTGAAAGCTCTTGCTGCTCCTCATCTCCCACTAGTAACCTCTCAAACGAACCACAAACACTTGGCCTCTGAACTTGTTTAGCCTACTAAAACTTCCAACGTACACAGCCTCTCCTGCTCAATCTGGCCAAAATTCACCAACGAAATTACGAACGTCCAGGATTGCTCCTACACTAAAGGTGCCAGCCCTGAAAGCTCTTGCTGGTCCTCATCTCCCACTGGTAACCTCTCAAACGAACCACAAACACTTGGGCTCTGAACTTGTTTAGCCTACTAAAACTTCCAACGTACACAGCCTCTCCTGCTCAATCTGGCCAGAGCTCAACACCGAAATTGCGAACGTCCAGGGATTGCTCCTACACTAAAGGTGCCAGCCCTGAAAGCTCTTGCTGCTCCTCATCTCCCACTGGTAACCTCTCAAACGAACCACAAACACTTGGGCTCTGAACTTGTTTAGCCTACTAAAACTTCCAACGTACACAGCCTCTCCTGCTCAATCTGGCCAGAGCTCAACACCGAAATTGCGAACGTCCAGGGATTGCTCCTACACTAAAGGTGCCAGCCCTGAAAGCTCTTGCTGGTCCTCATCTCCCACTGGTAACCTCTCAAACGAACCACAAACACTTGGGCTCTGAACTTGTTTAGCCTACTAAAACTTCCAACGTACACAGCCTCTCCTGCTCAATCTGGCCAGAGCTCAACACCGAAACTGCAAACGTCCAGGATTGCTCCTACACTAAAGGTGCCAGCCCTGAAAGCTCTTGCTGGTCCTCATCTCCCACTGGTAACCTCTCAAACGAACCACAAACACTTGGCCTCTGAACTTGTTTAGCCTACTAAAACTTCCAACGTACACAGCCTCTCCTGCTCAATCTGGCCAGAGCTCAACACCGAAATTGCGAACGTCCAGCGATTGCTCCTACACTAAAGGTGCCAGCCCTGAAAGCTCTTGCTGGTCCTCATCTCCCACTGGTAACCTCTCAAACGAACCACAAACACTTGGGCTCTGAACTTGTTTAGCCTACTAAAACTTCCAACGTACACAGCCTCTCCTGCTCAATCTGGCCAGTGCTCAACAACCGAAACTGCGAACGTCCAGGGATTGCTCCTACACTAAAGGTGCCAGCCCTGAAAGCTCTTGCTGGTCCTCATCTCCCACTGGTAACCTCTCAAACGAACCACAAACACTTGGGCTCTGAACTTGTTTAGCCTACTAAAACTTCCAACGTACACAGCCTCTCCTGCTCAATCTGGCCAGAGCTCAACACCGAAATTGCGAACGTCCCAGGGATTGCTCCTACACTAAAGGTGCCAGCCCTGAAAGCTCTTGCTGGTCCTCATCTCCCACTGGTAACCTCTCAAACGAACCACAAACACTTGGGCTCTGAACTTGTTTAGCCTACTAAAACTTCCAACGTACACAGCCTCTCCTGCTCAATCTGGCCAGAGCTCAACACCGAAATTGCGAACGTCCAGGGATTGCTCCTACACTAAAGGTGCCAGCCCTGAAAGCTCTTGCTGGTCCTCATCTCCCACTGGTAACCTCTCAAACGAACCACAAACACTTGGGCTCTGAACTTGTTTAGCCTACTAAAACTTCCAACGTACACAGCCTCTCCTGCTCAATCTGGCCAGAGCTCAACACCGAAACTGCGAACGTCCAGGGATTGCTCCTACACTAAAGGTGCCAGCCCTGAAAGCTCTTGCTGGTCCTCATCTCCCACTGGTAACCTCTCAAACGAACCACAAACACTTGGGCTCTGAACTTGTTTAGCCTACTAAAACTTCCAACGTACACAGCCTCTCCTGCTCAATCTGGCCAGAGCTCAACACCGAAACTGCGAACGTCCAGCGATTGCTCCTACACTAAAGGTGCCAGCCCTGAAAGCTCTTGCTGGTCCTCATCTGCCACTGGTAACCTCTCAAACGAACCACAAACACTTGGGCTCTGAACTTGTTTAGCCTACTAAAACTTCCAACGTACACAGCCTCTCCTGCTCAATCTGGCCAGAGCTCAACACCGAAACTGCGAACGTCCAGGGATTGCTCCTACACTAAAGGTGCCAGCCCTGAAAGCTCTTGCTGGTCCTCATCTCCCACTGGTAACCTCTCAAACGAACCACAAACACTTGGGCTCTGAACTTGTTTAGCCTACTAAAACTTCCAACGTACACAGCCTCTCCTGCTCAATCTGGCCAGAGCTCAACACCGACATTGCGAACGTCCAGGGATTGCTCCTACACTAAAGGTGCCAGCCCTTGAAAGCTCTTGCTGGTCCTCATCTCCCACTGGTAACCTCTCAAACGAACCACAAACACTTGGGCTCTGAACTTGTTTAGCCTACTAAAACTTCCAACGTACACAGCCTCTCCTGCTCAATTCCGGCCAGAGCTCAACACCGAAATTGCGAACGTCCAGGGATTGCTCCTACACTAAAGGTGCCAGCCCTGAAAGCTCTTGCTGCTCCTCATCTCCCACTGGTAACCTCTCAAACGAACCACAAACACTTGGGCTCTGAACTTGTTTAGCCTACTAAAACTTCCAACGTACACAGCCTCTCCTGCTCAATCTGGCCAGAGCTCAACACCGAAACTGCGAACGTCCAGGGATTGCTCCTACACTAAAGGTGCCAGCCCTGAAAGCTCTTGCTGGTCCTCATCTCCCACTGGTAACCTCTCAAACGAACCACAAACACTTGGGCTCTGAACTTGTTTAGCCTACTAAAACTTCCAACGTACACAGCCTCTCCTGCTCAATCTGGCCAGAGCTCAACACCGAATTTGCGAACGTCCAGGGATTGCTCCTACACTAAAGGTGCCAGCCCTGAAAGCTCTTGCTGGTCCTCATCTCCCACTGGTAACCTCTCAAACGAACCACAAACACTTGGGCTCTGAACTTGTTTAGCCTACTAAAACTTCCAACGTACACAGCCTCTCCTGCTCAATCTGGCCAGAGCTCAACACCGAAATTGCGAACGTCCAGGGATTGCTCCTACACTAAAGGTGCCAGCCCTGAAAGCTCTTGCTGGTCCTCATCTCCCACTGGTAACCTCTCAAACGAACCACAAACACTTGGCCTCTGAACTTGTTTAGCCTACTAAAACTTCCAACGTACACAGCCTCTCCTGCTCAATCTGGCCAGAGCTCAACACCGAAATTGCGAACGTCCAGCGATTGCTCCTACACTAAAGGTGCCAGCCCTGAAAGCTCTTGCTGGTTCTCATCTCCCACTGGTAACCTCTCAAACGAACCACAAACACTTGGGCTCTGAACTTGTTTAGCCTACTAAAACTTCCAACGTACACAGCCTCTCCTGCTCAATCTGGCCAGAGCTCAACACCGACATTGCGAACGTCCAGGGATTGCTCCTACACTAAAGGTGCCAGCCCTGAAAGCTCTTGCTGGTCCTCATCTCCCACTGGTAACCTCTCAAACGAACCACAAACACTTGGGCTCTGAACTTGTTTAGCCTACTAAAACTTCCAACGTACACAGCCTCTCCTGCTCAATCTGGCCAGAGCTCAACACCGAAATTGCGAACGTCCAGGGATTGCTCCTACACTAAAGGTGCCAGCCCTGAAAGCTCTTGCTGGTCCTCATCTCCCACTGGTAACCTCTCAAACGAACCACAAACACTTGGCCTCTGAACTTGTTTAGCCTACTAAAACTTCCAACGTACACATCGTACACAGCCTCTCCTGCTCAATCTGGCCAGAGCTCAACACCGACATTGCGAACGTCCAGCGATTGCTCCTACACTAAAGGTGCCAGCCCTGAAAGCTCTTGCTGGTCCTCATCTCCCACTGGTAACCTCTCAAACGAACCACAAACACTTGGCCTCTGAACTTGTTTAGGCTGCTAAAACTTCAATGTACACAGCCTCTCCTGCTCAATCTGGCCAGAGATCAACACTGAAATTGCGAACGTCCAGGGATTGCTCCTACACTAAAGGTGCCAGCCCTGAAAGCTCTTGCTGGTCCTCATCTCCCACTGGTAACCTCTCAAACGAACCACAAACACTTGGCCTCTGAACTTGTTTAGCCTACTAAAACTTCCAACGTACACAGCCTCTCCTGCTCAATCTGGCCAGAGCTCAACACCGACATTGCGAACGTCCAGCGATTGCTCCTACACTAAAGGTGCCAGCCCTGAAAGCTCTTGCTGGTCCTCATCTCCCACTGGTAACCTCTCAAACGAACCACAAACACTTGGCCTCTGAACTTGTTTAGCCTACTAAAACTTCCAACGTACACAGCCTCTCCTGCTCAATCTGGCCAGAGCTCAACACCGAAATTGCGAACGTCCAGCGATTGCTCCTACACTAAAGGTGCCAGCCCTGAAAGCTCTTGCTGGTCCTCATCTCCCACTGGTAACCTCTCAAACGAACCACAAACACTTGGCCTCTGAACTTGTTTAGCCTACTAAAACTTCCAACGTACACAGCCTCTCCTGCTCAATCTGGCCAGAGCTCAACACCGAAATTGCGAACGTCCAGCGATTGCTCCTACACTAAAGGTGCCAGCCCTGAAAGCTCTTGCTGGTCCTCATCTCCCACTGGTAACCTCTCAAACGAACCACAAACACTTGGCTCTGAACTTGTTTAGCCTACTAAAACTTCCAACGTACACAGCCTCTCCTGCTCAATCTGGCCAGAGCTCAACACCGAAATTGCGAACGTCCAGCGATTGCTCCTACACTAAAGGTGCCAGCCCTGAAAGCTCTTGCTGGTCCTCATCTCCCACTGGTAACCTCTCAAACGAACCACAAACACTTGGGCTCTGAACTTGTTTAGCCTACTAAAACTTCCAACGTTCACAGCCTCTCCTGCTCAATCTGGCCAGAGCTCAACACCGAAATTGCGAACGTCCAGCGATTGCTCCTACACTAAAGGTGCCAGCCCTGAAAGCTCTTGCTGGTCCTCATCTCCCACTGGTAACCTCTCAAACGAACCACAAACACTTGGCCTCTGAACTTGTTTAGCCTACTAAAACTTCCAACGTACACAGCCTCTCCTGCTCAATCTGGCCAGAGCTCAACACCGAAATTGCGAACGTCCAGCGATTGCTCCTACACTAAAGGTGCCAGCCCTGAAAGCTCTTGCTGCTCCTCATCTCCCACTGGTAACCTCTCAAACGAACCACAAACACTTGGCCTCTGAACTTGTTTAGCCTACTAAAACTTCCAACGTACACAGCCTCTCCTGCTCAATCTGGCCAGAGCTCAACACCGAAATTGCGAACGTCCAGCGATTGCTCCTACACTAAAGGTGCCAGCCCTGAAAGCTCTTGCTGGTCCTCATCTCCCACTGGTAACCTCTCAAACGAACCACAAACACTTGGCTCTGAACTTGTTTAGCCTACTAAAACTTCCAACGTACACAGCCTCTCCTGCTCAATCTGGCCAGAGCTCAACACCGAAATTGCGAACGTCCAGCGATTGCTCCTACACTAAAGGTGCCAGCCCTGAAAGCTCTTGCTGGTCCTCATCTCCCACTGGTAACCTCTCAAACGAACCACAAACACTTGGGCTCTGAACTTGTTTAGCCTACTAAAACTTCCAACGTACACAGCCTCTCCTGCTCAATCTGGCCAGAGCTCAACACCGAAATTGCGAACGTCCATGGATTGCTCCTACACTAAAGGTGCCAGCCCTGAAAGCTCTTGCTGCTCCTCATCTCCCACTGGTAACCTCTCAAACGAACCACAAACACTTGGCCTCTGAACTTGTTTAGCCTACTAAAACTTCCAACGTACACAGCCTCTCCTGCTCAATCTGGCCAGAGCTCAACACCGACATTGCGAACGTCCAGCGATTGCTCCTACACTAAAGGTGCCAGCCCTGAAAGCTCTTGCTGCTCCTCATCTCCCACTGGTAACCTCTCAAACGAACCACAAACACTTGGGCTCTGAACTTGTTTAGCCTACTAAAACTTCCAACGTACACAGCCTCTCCTGCTCAATCTGCCAAAATCCAACACCGAAATTGCGAACGTCCAGCGATTGCTCCTACACTAAAGGTGCCAGCCCTGAAAGCTCTTGCTGGTCCTCATCTCCCACTGGTAACCTCTCAAACGAACCACAAACACTTGGCCTCTGAACTTGTTTAGCCTACTAAAACTTCCAACGTATACAGCCTCTCCTGCTCAATCTGGCCAGAGCTCAACACCGACATTGCAAACGTCCAGCGATTGCTCCTACACTAAAGGTGCCAGCCCTGAAAGCTCTTGCTGGTCTTCATCTCCCACTGGTAACCTCTCAAACGAACCACAAACACTTGGGCTCTGAACTTGTTTAGCCTACTAAAACTTCCAACGTACACAGCCTCTCCTGCTCAATCTGGCCAGAGCTCAACACCGAAATTGCGAACGTCCAGCGATTGCTCCTACACTAAAGGTGCCAGCCCTGAAAGCTCTTGCTGGTCCTCATCTCCCACTGGTAACCTCTCAAACGAACCACAAACACTTGGCCTCTGAACTTGTTTAGCCTACTAAAACTTCCAACGTACACAGCCTCTCCTGCTCAATCTGGCCAGAGCTCAACACCGACATTGCGAACGTCCAGCGATTGCTCCTACACTAAAGGTGCCAGCCCTGAAAGCTCTTGCTGGTCCTCATCTCCCACTGGTAACCTCTCAAACGAACCACAAACACTTGGGCTCTGAACTTGTTTCGCCTACTAAAACTTCCAACGTACACAGCCTCTCCTGCTCAATCTGGCCAGAGCTCAACACCGAAATTGCGAACGTCCAGCGATTGCTCCTACACTAAAGGTGCCAGCCCTGAAAGCTCTTGCTGGTCCTCATCTCCCACTGGTAACCTCTCAAACGAACCACAAACACTTGGCTCTGAACTTGTTTAGCCTACTAAAACTTCCAACGTACACAGCCTCTCCTGCTCAATCTGGCCAGAGCTCAACACTGAAATTGCGAACGTCCAGCGATTGCTCCTACACTAAAGGTGCCAGCCCTGAAAGCTCTTGCTGGTCCTCATCTCCCACTGGTAACCTCTCAAACGAACCACAAACACTTGGCCTCTGAACTTGTTTAGCCTACTAAAACTTCCAACGTACACAGCCTCTCCTGCTCAATCTGACCAAAATTCAACAACGAAATTGCGAACGTCCAGCGATTGCTCCTACACTAAAGGTGCCAGCCCTGAAAGCTCTTGCTGGTCCTCATCTCCCACTGGTAACCTCTCAAACGAACCACAAACACTTGGCCTCTGAACTTGTTTAGCCTACTAAAACTACCAACGTACACAGCCTCTCCTGCTCAATCTGGCCAGAGCTCAACACCGACATTGCGAACGTCCAGCGATTGCTCCTACACTAAAGGTGCCAGCCCTGAAAGCTCTTGCTGCTCCTCATCTCCCACTGGTAACCTCTCAAACGAACCACAAACACTTGGCCTCTGAACTTGTTTAGCCTACTAAAACTTCCAACGTACACAGCCTCTCCTGCTCAATCTGCCCAAAATCCAACACCGAAATTGCGAACGTCCAGCGATTGCTCCTACACTAAAGGTGCCAGCCCTGAAAGCTCTTGCTGGTCCTCATCTCCCACTGGTAACCTCTCAAACGAACCACAAACACTTGGCCTCTGAACTTGTTTAGCCTACTAAAACTTCCAACGTACACAGCCTCTCCTGCTCAATCTGGCCAGAGCTCAACACCGACATTGCGAACGTCCAGCGATTGCTCCTACACTAAAGGTGCCAGCCCTGAAAGCTCTTGCTGGTCCTCATCTCCCACTGGTAACCTCTCAAACGAACCACAAACACTTGGCCTCTGAACTTGTTTAGCCTACTAAAACTTCCAACGTACACAGCCTCTCCTGCTCAATCTGCCCAAAATCCAACACCGAAATTGCGAACGTCCAGCGATTGCTCCTACACTAAATGTGCCAGCCCTGAAAGCTCTTGCTGGTCCTCATCTCCCACTGGTAACCTCTCAAACGAACCACAAACACTTGGGCTCTGAACTTGTTTAGCCTACTAAAACTTCCAACGTATACAGCCTCTCCTGCTCAATCTGGCCAGAGCTCAACACCGACATTGCAAACGTCCAGCGATTGCTCCTACACTAAAGGTGCCAGCCCTGAAAGCTCTTGCTGGTCTTCATCTCCCACTGGTAACCTCTCAAACGAACCACAAACACTTGGGCTCTGAACTTGTTTAGCCTACTAAAACTTCCAACGTACACAGCCTCTCCTGCTCAATCTGGCCAGAGCTCAACACCGAAATTGCGAACGTCCAGCGATTGCTCCTACACTAAAGGTGCCAGCCCTGAAAGCTCTTGCTGGTCCTCATCTCCCACTGGTAACCTCTCAAACGAACCACAAACACTTGGCCTCTGAACTTGTTTAGCCTACTAAAACTTCCAACGTACACAGCCTCTCCTGCTCAATCTGGCCAGAGCTCAACACCGACATTGCGAACGTCCAGCGATTGCTCCTACACTAAAGGTGCCAGCCCTGAAAGCTCTTGCTGGTCCTCATCTCCCACTGGTAACCTCTCAAACGAACCACAAACACTTGGGCTCTGAACTTGTTTCGCCTACTAAAACTTCCAACGTACACAGCCTCTCCTGCTCAATCTGGCCAGAGCTCAACACCGAAATTGCGAACGTCCAGCGATTGCTCCTACACTAAAGGTGCCAGCCCTGAAAGCTCTTGCTGGTCCTCATCTCCCACTGGTAACCTCTCAAACGAACCACAAACACTTGGGCTCTGAACTTGTTTAGCCTACTAAAACTTCCAACGTACACAGCCTCTCCTGCTCAATCTGGCCAGAGCTCAACACTGAAATTGCGAACGTCCAGCGATTGCTCCTACACTAAAGGTGCCAGCCCTGAAAGCTCTTGCTGGTCCTCATCTCCCACTGGTAACCTCTCAAACGAACCACAAACACTTGGCCTCTGAACTTGTTTAGCCTACTAAAACTTCCAACGTACACAGCCTCTCCTGCTCAATCTGGCCAAAATTCAACAACGAAATTGCGAACGTCCAGCGATTGCTCCTACACTAAAGGTGCCAGCCCTGAAAGCTCTTGCTGGTCCTCATCTCCCACTGGTAACCTCTCAAACGAACCACAAACACTTGGCCTCTGAACTTGTTTAGCCTACTAAAACTACCAACGTACACAGCCTCTCCTGCTCAATCTGGCCAGAGCTCAACACCGACATTGCGAACGTCCAGGGATTGCTCCTACACTAAAGGTGCCAGCCCTGAAAGCTCTTGCTGGTCCTCATCTCCCACTGGTAACCTCTCAAACGAACCACAAACACTTGGGCTCTGAACTTGTTTAGCCTACTAAAACTTCCAACGTACACAGCCTCTCCTGCTCAATCTGCCCAAAATCCAACACCGAAATTGCGAACGTCCAGCGATTGCTCCTACACTAAAGGTGCCAGCCCTGAAAGCTCTTGCTGGTCCTCATCTCCCACTGGTAACCTCTCAAACGAACCACAAACACTTGGGCTCTGAACTTGTTTAGCCTACTAAAACTTCCAACGTACACAGCCTCTCCTGCTCAATCTGGCCAGAGCTCAACACCGAAATTGCGAACGTCCAGCGATTGCTCCTACACTAAAGGTGCCAGCCCTGAAAGCTCTTGCTGGTCCTCATCTCCCACTGGTAACCTCTCAAACGAACCACAAACACTTGGCCTCTGAACTTGTTTAGCCTACTAAAACTACCAACGTACACAGCCTCTCCTGCTCAATCTGGCCAGAGCTCAACACCGACATTGCGAACGTCCAGGGATTGCTCCTACACTAAAGGTGCCAGCCCTGAAAGCTCTTGCTGGTCCTCATCTCCCACTGGTAACCTCTCAAACGAACCACAAACACTTGGCCTCTGAACTTGTTTAGCCTACTAAAACTTCCAACGTACACAGCCTCTCCTGCTCAATCTGGCCAAAATTCACCAACGAAATTGCGAACGTCCAGCGATTGCTCCTACACTAAAGGTGCCAGCCCTGAAAGCTCTTGCTGGTCCTCATCTCCCACTGGTAACCTCTCAAACGAACCACAAACACTTGGCCTCTGAACTTGTTTAGCCTACTAAAACTTCCAATGTACACAGCCTCTCCTGCTCAATCTGGCCAAAATTCAGCAACGAAATTGCGAACGTCCAGGGATTGCTCCTACACTAAAGGTGCCAGCCCTGAAAGCTCTTGCTGGTCCTCATCTCCCACTGGTAACCTCTCAAACGAACCACAAACACTTGGCTTCTGAACTTGTTTAGCCTACTAAAACTTCCAACGTACACAGCCTCTCCTGCTCAATCTGGCCAGAGCTCAACACCGACATTGCGAACGTCCAGCGATTGCTCCTACACTAAAGGTGCCAGCCCTGAAAGCTCTTGCTGCTCCTCATCTCCCACTGGTAACCTCTCAAACGAACCACAAACACTTGGCTTCTGAACTTGTTTAGCCTACTAAAACTTCCAACGTACACAGCCTCTCCTGCTCAATCTGGCCAGAGATCAACACTGAAATTGCGAACGTCCAGGGATTGCTCCTACACTAAAGGTGCCAGCCCTGAAAGCTCTTGCTGGTCCTCATCTCCCACTGGTAACCTCTCAAACGAACCACAAACACTTGGCCTCTGAACTTGTTTAGCCTACTAAAACTACCAACGTACACAGCCTCTCCTGCTCAATCTGGCCAGAGCTCAACACCGACATTGCGAACGTCCAGGGATTGCTCCTACACTAAAGGTGCCAGCCCTGAAAGCTCTTGCTGGTCCTCATCTCCCACTGGTAACCTCTCAAACGAACCACAAACACTTGGGCTCTGAACTTGTTTAGCCTACTAAAACTTCCAACGTACACAGCCTCTCCTGCTCAATCTGCCCAAAATCCAACACCGAAATTGCGAACGTCCAGCGATTGCTCCTACACTAAAGGTGCCAGCCCTGAAAGCTCTTGCTGGTCCTCATCTCCCACTGGTAACCTCTCAAACGAACCACAAACACTTGGGCTCTGAACTTGTTTAGCCTACTAAAACTTCCAACGTACACAGCCTCTCCTGCTCAATCTGGCCAGAGCTCAACACCGACATTGCGAACGTCCAGCGATTGCTCCTACACTAAAGGTGCCAGCCCTGAAAGCTCTTGCTGGTCCTCATCTCCCACTGGTAACCTCTCAAACGAACCACAAACACTTGGGCTCTGAACTTGTTTAGCCTACTAAAACTTCCAACGTACACAGCCTCTCCTGCTCAATCTGCCCAAAATCCAACACCGAAATTGCGAACGTCCAGCGATTGCTCCTACACTAAATGTGCCAGCCCTGAAAGCTCTTGCTGGTCCTCATCTCCCACTGGTAACCTCTCAAACGAACCACAAACACTTGGGCTCTGAACTTGTTTAGCCTACTAAAACTTCCAACGTATACAGCCTCTCCTGCTCAATCTGGCCAGAGCTCAACACCGACATTGCAAACGTCCAGCGATTGCTCCTACACTAAAGGTGCCAGCCCTGAAAGCTCTTGCTGGTCTTCATCTCCCACTGGTAACCTCTCAAACGAACCACAAACACTTGGGCTCTGAACTTGTTTAGCCTACTAAAACTTCCAACGTACACAGCCTCTCCTGCTCAATCTGGCCAGAGCTCAACACCGAAATTGCGAACGTCCAGCGATTGCTCCTACACTAAAGGTGCCAGCCCTGAAAGCTCTTGCTGGTCCTCATCTCCCACTGGTAACCTCTCAAACGAACCACAAACACTTGGCCTCTGAACTTGTTTAGCCTACTAAAACTTCCAACGTACACAGCCTCTCCTGCTCAATCTGGCCAGAGCTCAACACCGACATTGCGAACGTCCAGCGATTGCTCCTACACTAAAGGTGCCAGCCCTGAAAGCTCTTGCTGGTCCTCATCTCCCACTGGTAACCTCTCAAACGAACCACAAACACTTGGGCTCTGAACTTGTTTCGCCTACTAAAACTTCCAACGTACACAGCCTCTCCTGCTCAATCTGGCCAGAGCTCAACACCGAAATTGCGAACGTCCAGCGATTGCTCCTACACTAAAGGTGCCAGCCCTGAAAGCTCTTGCTGGTCCTCATCTCCCACTGGTAACCTCTCAAACGAACCACAAACACTTGGGCTCTGAACTTGTTTAGCCTACTAAAACTTCCAACGTACACAGCCTCTCCTGCTCAATCTGGCCAGAGCTCAACACTGAAATTGCGAACGTCCAGCGATTGCTCCTACACTAAAGGTGCCAGCCCTGAAAGCTCTTGCTGGTCCTCATCTCCCACTGGTAACCTCTCAAACGAACCACAAACACTTGGCCTCTGAACTTGTTTAGCCTACTAAAACTTCCAACGTACACAGCCTCTCCTGCTCAATCTGGCCAAAATTCAACAACGAAATTGCGAACGTCCAGCGATTGCTCCTACACTAAAGGTGCCAGCCCTGAAAGCTCTTGCTGGTCCTCATCTCCCACTGGTAACCTCTCAAACGAACCACAAACACTTGGCTTCTGAACTTGTTTAGCCTACTAAAACTACCAACGTACACAGCCTCTCCTGCTCAATCTGGCCAGAGCTCAACACCGACATTGCGAACGTCCAGGGATTGCTCCTACACTAAAGGTGCCAGCCCTGAAAGCTCTTGCTGGTCCTCATCTCCCACTGGTAACCTCTCAAACGAACCACAAACACTTGGGCTCTGAACTTGTTTAGCCTACTAAAACTTCCAACGTACACAGCCTCTCCTGCTCAATCTGCCCAAAATCCAACACCGAAATTGCGAACGTCCAGCGATTGCTCCTACACTAAAGGTGCCAGCCCTGAAAGCTCTTGCTGGTCCTCATCTCCCACTGGTAACCTCTCAAACGAACCACAAACACTTGGCCTCTGAACTTGTTTAGCCTACTAAAACTTCCAACGTACACAGCCTCTCCTGCTCAATCTGGCCAGAGCTCAACACCGAAATTGCGAACGTCCAGCGATTGCTCCTACACTAAAGGTGCCAGCCCTGAAAGCTCTTGCTGGTCCTCATCTCCCACTGGTAACCTCTCAAACGAACCACAAACACTTGGCCTCTGAACTTGTTTAGCCTACTAAAACTTCCAACGTACACAGCCTCTCCTGCTCAATCTGCCCAAAATCCAACACCGAAATTGCGAACGTCCAGCGATTGCTCCTACACTAAAGGTGCCAGCCCTGAAAGCTCTTGCTGGTCCTCATCTCCCACTGGTAACCTCTCAAACGAACCACAAACACTTGGGCTCTGAACTTGTTTAGCCTACTAAAACTACCAACGTACACAGCCTCTCCTGCTCAATCTGGCCAGAGCTCAACACCGACATTGCGAACGTCCAGGGATTGCTCCTACACTAAAGGTGCCAGCCCTGAAAGCTCTTGCTGGTCCTCATCTCCCACTGGTAACCTCTCAAACGAACCACAAACACTTGGCCTCTGAACTTGTTTAGCCTACTAAAACTTCCAACGTACACAGCCTCTCCTGCTCAATCTGGCCAAAATTCACCAACGAAATTGCGAACGTCCAGCGATTGCTCCTACACTAAAGGTGCCAGCCCTGAAAGCTCTTGCTGGTCCTCATCTCCCACTGGTAACCTCTCAAACGAACCACAAACACTTGGCCTCTGAACTTGTTTAGCCTACTAAAACTTCCAATGTACACAGCCTCTCCTGCTCAATCTGGCCAAAATTCAGCAACGAAATTGCGAACGTCCAGCGATTGCTCCTACACTAAAGGTGCCAGCCCTGAAAGCTCTTGCTGGTCCTCATCTCCCACTGGTAACCTCTCAAACGAACCACAAACACTTGGCTTCTGAACTTGTTTAGCCTACTAAAATTTCCAACGTACACAGCCTCTCCTGCTCAATCTGGCCAGAGCTCAACACCGACATTGCGAACGTCCAGCGATTGCTCCTACACTAAAGGTGCCAGCCCTGAAAGCTCTTGCTGCTCCTCATCTCCCACTGGTAACCTCTCAAACGAACCACAAACACTTGGGCTCTGAACTTGTTTAGCCTACTAAAACTTCCAACGTACACAGCCTCTCCTGCTCAATCTGGCCAGAGATCAACACTGAAATTGCGAACGTCCAGGGATTGCTCCTACACTAAAGGTGCCAGCCCTGAAAGCTCTTGCTGGTCCTCATCTCCCACTGGTAACCTCTCAAACGAACCACAAACACTTGGCCTCTGAACTTGTTTAGCCTACTAAAACTTCCAACGTACACAGCCTCTCCTGCTCAATCTGGCCAGAGCTCAACACCGAAATTGCGAACGTCCAGCGATTGCTCCTACACTAAAGGTGCCAGCCCTGAAAGCTCTTGCTGCTCCTCATCTCCCACTGGTAACCTCTCAAACGAACCACAAACACTTGGCCTCTGAACTTGTTTAGCCTACTAAAACTTCCAACGTACACAGCCTCTCCTGCTCAATCTGGCCAAAATTCACCAACGAAATTGCGAACGTCCAGCGATTGCTCCTACACTAAAGGGGCCAGCCCTGAAAGCTCTTGCTGGTCCTCATCTCCCACTGGTAACCTCTCAAACGAACCACAAACACTTGGGCTCTGAACTTGTTTAGCCTACTAAAACTTCCAACGTACACAGCCTCTCCTGCTCAATCTGGCCAGAGCTCAACACCGAAATTGCGAACGTCCAGGGATTGCTCCTACACTAAAGGTGCCAGCCCTGAAAGCTCTTGCTGGTCCTCATCTCCCACTGGTAACCTCTCAAACGAACCACAAACACTTGGGCTCTGAACTTGTTTAGCCTACTAAAACTTCCAACGTACACAGCCTCTCCTGCTCAATCTGGCCAGAGCTCAACACCGAAATTGCGAACGTCCAGCGATTGCTCCTACACTAAAGGTGCGAGCCCTGAAAGCTCTTGCTGGTCCTCATCTCCCACTGGTAACCTCTCAAACGAACCACAAACACTTGGGCTCTGAACTTGTTTAGCCTACTAAAACTTCCAACGTACACAGCCTCTCCTGCTCAATCTGGCCAGAGCTCAACACCGAAATTGCGAACGTCCAGCGATTGCTCCTACACTAAAGGTGCCAGCCCTGAAAGCTCTTGCTGGTCCTCATCTCCCACTGGTAACCTCTCAAACGAACCACAAACACTTGGGCTCTGAACTTGTTTAGCCTACTAAAACTTCCAACGTACACAGCCTCTCCTGCTCAATCTGGCCAGAGCTCAACACCGACATTGCGGACGTCCAGCGATTGCTCCTACACTAAAGGTGCCAGCCCTGAAAGCTCTTGCTGGTCCTCATCTCCCACTGGTAACCTCTCAAACGAACCACAAACACTTGGGCTCTGAACTTGTTTCGCCTACTAAAACTTCCAACGTACACAGCCTCTCCTGCTCAATCTGGCCAGAGCTCAACACCGAAATTGCGAACGTCCAGCGATTGCTCCTACACTAAAGGTGCCAGCC
The DNA here is from genome assembly GCF_030936135.1 of Gavia stellata. Classification (NCBI taxonomy): domain Eukaryota; kingdom Metazoa; phylum Chordata; class Aves; order Gaviiformes; family Gaviidae; genus Gavia; species Gavia stellata. Next base: position 21,766 of record NW_026776606.1, on the reverse strand, counting down.
CTGAAAGCTCTTGCTGGTCCTCATCTCCCACTGGTAACCTCTCAAACGAACCACAAACACTTGGGCTCTGAACTTGTTTAGCCTACTAAAACTTCCAATGTTCACAGCCTCTCCTGCTCAATCTGGCCAGAGCTCAACACCGAAATTGCGAACGTCCAGCGATTGCTCCTACACTAAAGGTGCCAGCCCTGAAAGCTCTTGCTGGTCCTCATCTCCCACTGGTAACCTCTCAAACGAACCACAAACACTTGGCCTCTGAACTTGTTTAGCCTACGAAAACTTCCAACGTACACAGCCTCTCCTGCTCAATCTGGCCAAAATTTAACACCGAAATTGCGAACGTCCAGCGATTGCTCCTACACTAAAGGTGCCAGCCCTGAAAGCTCTTGCTGGTCCTCATCTCCCACTGGTAACCTCTCAAACGAACCACAAACACTTGGCCTCTGAACTTGTTTAGCCTACTAAAACTTCCAACGTACACAGCCTCTCCTGCTCAATCTGGCCAAAATTCAGCAACGAAATTCGAACGTCCAGGGATTGCTCCTACACTAAAGGTGCCAGCCCTGAAAGCTCTTGCTGGTCCTCATCTCCCACTGGTAACCTCTCAAACGAACCACAAACACTTGGCTTCTGAACTTGTTTAGCCTACTAAAACTTCCAACGTACACAGCCTCTCCTGCTCAATCTGGCCAGAGCTCAACACCGAAATTGCGAACGTCCAGCGATTGCTCCTACACTAAAGGTGCCAGCCCTGAAAGCTCTTGCTGGTCCTCATCTCCCACTGGTAACCTCTCAAACAAACCACAAACACTTGGGCTCTGAACTTGTTTAGGCTGCTAAAACTTCCAATGTACACAGCCTCTCCTGCTCAATCTGGCCAGAGCTCAACACTGAAATTGCGAACGTCCAGCGATTGCTCCTACACTAAAGGTGCCAGCCCTGAAAGCTCTTGCTGCTCCTCATCTCCCACTGGTAACCTCTCAAACGAACCACAAACACTTGGGCTCTGAACTTGTTTAGCCTACTAAAACTTCCAACGTACACAGCCTCTCCTGCTCAATCTGCCCAAAATTCACCAACGAAATTACGAACGTCCAGCGATTGCTCCTACACTAAAGGTGCCAGCCCTGAAAGCTCTTGCTGGTCCTCATCTCCCACTGGTAACCTCTCAAACGAACCACAAACACTTGGCCTCTGAACTTGTTTAGCCTACTAAAACTTCCAACGTACACAGCCTCTCCTGCTCAATCTGGCCAGAGCTCAACACCGACATTGCGAACGTCCAGGGATTGCTCCTACACTAAAGGTGCCAGCCCTGAAAGCTCTTGCTGCTCCTCATCTCCCACTGGTAACCTCTCAAACGAACCACAAACACTTGGGCTCTGAACTTGTTTAGCCTACTAAAACTTCCAACGTACACAGCCTCTCCTGCTCAATCTGGCCAGAGCTCAACACCGAAATTGCGAACGTCCAGCGATTGCTCCTACACTAAAGGTACCAGCCCTGAAAGCTCTTGCTGGTCCTCATCTCCCACTGGTAACCTCTCAAACGAACCACAAACACTTGGGCTCTGAACTTGTTTAGGCTACTAAAACTTCCAACGTACACAGCCTCTCCTGCTCAATCTGGCCAGAGCTCAACACCGAAATTGCGAACGTCCAGCGATTGCTCCTACACTAAAGGTGCCAGCCCTGAAAGCTCTTGCTGGTCCTCATCTCCCACTGGTAACCTCTCAAACGAACCACAAACACTTGGCCTCTGAACTTGTTTAGCCTACTAAAACTTCCAACGTACACAGCCTCTCCTGCTCAATCTGCCCAAAATTCAGCAACGAAATTGCGAACGTCCAGCGATTGCTCCTACACTAAAGGTGCCAGCCCTGAAAGCTCTTGCTGGTCCTCATCTCCCACTGGTAACCTCTCAAACGAACCACAAACACTTGGCCTCTGAACTTGTTTAGCCTACTAAAACTTCCAACGTACACAGCCTCTCCTGCTCAATCTGGCCAAAATTCAACAACGAAATTGCGAACGTCCAGCGATTGCTCCTACACTAAAGGTGCCAGCCCTGAAAGCTCTTGCTGGTCCTCATCTCCCACTGGTAACCTCTCAAACGAACCACAAACACTTGGCCTCTGAACTTGTTTAGCCTACTAAAACTTCCAACGTACACAGCCTCTCCTGCTCAATCTGGCCAGAGCTCAACACCGACATTGCGAACGTCCAGCGATTGCTCCTACACTAAAGGTGCCAGCCCTGAAAGCTCTTGCTGGTCCTCATCTCCCACTGGTAACCTCTCAAACGAACCACAAACACTTGGGCTCTGAACTTGTTTAGCCTACTAAAACTTCCAACGTACACAGCCTCTCCTGCTCAATCTGGCCAGAGCTCAACACCGAAATTGAGAACGTCCAGGGATTGCTCCTACACTAAAGGCGCCAGCCCTGAAAGCTCTTGCTGGTCCTCATCTCCCACTGGTAACCTCTCAAACGAACCACAAACACTTGGCCTCTGAACTTGTTTAGCCTACTAAAACTTCCAACGTACACAGCCTCTCCTGCTCAATCTGGCCAAAATTCACCAACGAAATTGCGAACGTCCAGCGATTGCTCCTACACTAAAGGTGCCAGCCCTGAAAGCTCTTGCTGGTCCTCATCTCCCACTGGTAACCTCTCAAACGAACCACAAACACTTGGGCTCTGAACTTGTTTAGCCTACTAAAACTTCCAATGTACACAGCCTCTCCTGCTCAATCTGCCCAAAATTCAGCAACGAAATTGCGAACGTCCAGGGATTGCTCCTACACTAAAGGTGCCAGCCCTGAAAGCTCTTGCTGGTCCTCATCTCCCACTGGTAACCTCTCAAACGAACCACAAACACTTGGCTTCTGAACTTGTTTAGCCTACTAAAACTTCCAACGTACACAGCCTCTCCTGCTCAATCTGGCCAGAGCTCAACACCGACATTGCGAACGTCCAGCGATTGCTCCTACACTAAAGGTGCCAGCCCTGAAAGCTCTTGCTGGTCCTCATCTCCCACTGGTAACCTCTCAAACGAACCACAAACACTTGGCCTCTGAACTTGTTTAGGCTGCTAAAACTTCCAATGTACACAGCCTCTCCTGCTCAATCTGGCCAGAGATCAACACTGAAATTGCGAACGTCCAGGGATTGCTCCTACACTAAAGGTGCGAGCCCTGAAAGCTCTTGCTGGTCCTCATCTCCCACTGGTAAGCTCTCAAACGAACCACAAACACTTGGGCTCTGAACTTGTTTAGCCTACTAAAACTTCCAACGTACACAGCCTCTCCTGCTCAATCTGGCCAGAGCTCAACACCGAAATTGCGAACGTCCAGCGATTGCTCCTACACTAAAGGTGCCAGCCCTGAAAGCTCTTGCTGGTCCTCATCTCCCACTGGTAACCTCTCAAACGAACCACAAACACTTGGGCTCTGAACTTGTTTCGCCTACTAAAACTTCCAACGTACACAGCCTCTCCTGCTCAATCTGGCCAGAGCTCAACACCGAAATTGCGAACGTCCAGCGATTGCTCCTACACTAAAGGGGCCAGCCCTGAAAGCTCTTGCTGGTCCTCATCTCCCACTGGTAACCTCTCAAACGAACCACAAACACTTGGGCTCTGAACTTGTTTAGCCTACTAAAACTTCCAACGTACACAGCCTCTCCTGCTCAATCTGGCCAGAGCTCAACACCGACATTGCGAACGTCCAGCGATTGCTCCTACACTAAAGGTGCCAGCCCTGAAAGCTCTTGCTGGTCCTCATCTCCCACTGGTAACCTCTCAAACGAACCACAAACACTTGGGCTCTGAACTTGTTTAGCCTACTAAAACTTCCAACGTACACAGCCTCTCCTGCTCAATCTGGCCAGAGCTCAACACCGACATTGCGAACGTCCAGCGATTGCTCCTACACTAAAGGTGCCAGCCCTGAAAGCTCTTGCTGCTCCTCATCTCCCACTGGTAACCTCTCAAACGAACCACAAACACTTGGCCTCTGAACTTGTTTAGGCTGCTAAAACTTCCAATGTACACAGCCTCTCCTGCTCAATCTGGCCAGAGATCAACACTGAAATTGCGAACGTCCAGGGATTGCTCCTACACTAAAGGTGCGAGCCCTGAAAGCTCTTGCTGGTCCTCATCTCCCACTGGTAACCTCTCAAACGAACCACAAACACTTGGCCTCTGAACTTGTTTAGCCTACTAAAACTTCCAACGTACACAGCCTCTCCTGCTCAATCTGGCCAGAGCTCAACACCGAAATTGCGAACGTCCAGCGATTGCTCCTACACTAAAGGGGCCAGCCCTGAAAGCTCTTGCTGGTCCTCATCTCCCACTGGTAACCTCTCAAAGGAACCACAAACACTTGGGCTCTGAACTTGTTTCGCCTACTAAAACTTCCAACGTACACAGCCTCTCCTGCTCAATCTGGCCAGAGCTCAACACTGACATTGCGAACGTCCAGCGATTGCTCCTACACTAAAGGTGCCAGCCCTGAAAGCTCTTGCTGGTCCTCATCTCCCACTGGTAACCTCTCAAACGAACCACAAACACTTGGCCTCTGAACTTGTTTAGCCTACTAAAACTTCCAACGTACACAGCCTCTCCTGCTCAATCTGGCCAGAGCTCAACACCGAAATTGCGAACGTCCAGCGATTGCTCCTACACTAAAGGTGCCAGCCCTGAAAGCTCTTGCTGCTCCTCATCTCCCACTGGTAACCTCTCAAACGAACCACAAACACTTGGGCTCTGAACTTGTTTAGCCTACTAAAACTTCCAACGCACACAGCCTCTCCTGCTCAATCTGGCCAGAGCTCAACACCGAAATTGCGAACGTCCAGCGATTGCTCCTACACTAAAGGTGCCAGCCCTGAAAGCTCTTGCTGCTCCTCATCTCCCACTGGTAACCTCTCAAACGAACCACAAACACTTGGCCTCTGAACTTGTTTAGCCTACTAAAACTTCCAACGTACACAGCCTCTCCTGCTCAATCTGGCCAGAGCTCAACACCGACATTGCAAACGTCCAGCGATTGCTCCTACACTAAAGGTGCCAGCCCTGAAAGCTCTTGCTGGTCCTCATCTCCCACTGGTAACCTCTCAAACGAACCACAAGCACTTGGGCTCTGAACTTGTTTAGCCTACTAAAACTTCCAACGTACACAGCCTCTCCTGCTCAATCTGGCCAGAGCTCAACACCGACATTGCGAACGTCCAGCGATTGCTCCTACACTAAAGGTGCCAGCCCTGAAAGCTCTTGCTGGTCCTCATCTCCCACTGGTAACCTCTCAAACGAACCACAAACACTTGGGCTCTGAACTTGTTTAGCCTACTAAAACTTCCAATGTTCACAGCCTCTCCTGCTCAATCTGGCCAGAGCTCAACACCGAAATTGCGAACGTCCAGCGATTGCTCCTACACTAAAGGTGCCAGCCCTGAAAGCTCTTGCTGGTCCTCATCTCCCACTGGTAACCTCTCAAACGAACCACAAACACTTGGCCTCTGAACTTGTTTAGCCTACAAAAACTTCCAACGTACACAGCCTCTCCTGCTCAATCTGGCCAAAATTTAACACCGAAATTGCGAACGTCCAGCGATTGCTCCTACACTAAAGGGGCCAGCCCTGAAAGCTCTTGCTGGTCCTCATCTCCCACTGGTAACCTCTCAAACGAACCACAAACACTTGGGCTCTGAACTTGTTTAGCCTACTAAAACTTCCAACGTACACAGCCTCTCCTGCTCAATCTGGCCAGAGCTCAACACCGACATTGCGAACGTCCAGGGATTGCTCCTACACTAAAGGTGCCAGCCCTGAAAGCTCTTGCTGGTCCTCATCTCCCACTGGTAACCTCTCAAACGAACCACAAACACTTGGCCTCTGAACTTGTTTAGCCTACTAAAACTTCCAACGTACACAGCCTCTCCTGCTCAATCTGGCCAGAGCTCAACACCAAAATTGCGAACGTCCAGCGATTGCTCCTACACTAAAGGTGCCAGCCCTGAAAGCTCTTGCTGGTCCTCATCTCCCACTGGTAACCTCTCAAACGAACCACAAACACTTGGCCTCTGAACTTGTTTAGCCTACTAAAACTTCCAACGTACACAGCCTCTCCTGCTCAATCTGGCCAGAATTCAGCAACGAAATTCGAACGTCCAGGGATTGCTCCTACACTAAAGGTGCCAGCCCTGAAAGCTCTTGCTGGTCCTCATCTCCCACTGGTAACCTCTCAAACGAACCACAAACACTTGGCCTCTGAACTTGTTTAGGCTGCTAAAACTTCCAATGTACACAGCCTCTCCTGCTCAATCTGGCCAGAGCTCAACACTGAAATTGCGAACGTCCAGGGATTGCTCCTACACTAAAGGTGCCAGCCCTGAAAGCTCTTGCTGGTCCTCATCTCCCACTGGTAACCTCTCAAACGAACCACAAACACTTGGGCTCTGAACTTGTTTAGCCTACTAAAACTTCCAATGTTCACAGCCTCTCCTGCTCAATCTGGCCAGAGCTCAACACCGAAATTGCGAACGTCCAGCGATTGCTCCTACACTAAAGGTGCCAGCCCTGAAAGCTCTTGCTGGTCCTCATCTCCCACTGGTAACCTCTCAAACGAACCACAAACACTTGGGCTCTGAACTTGTTTAGCCTACTAAAACTTCCAACGTACACAGCCTCTCCTGCTCAATCTGGCCAAAATTTAACACCGAAATTGAGAACGTCCAGCGATTGCTCCTACACTAAAGGGGCCAGCCCTGAAAGCTCTTGCTGGTCCTCATCTCCCACTGGTAACCTCTCAAACGAACCACAAACACTTGGGCTCGGAACTTGTTTCGCCTACTAAAACTTCCAACGTACACAGCCTCTCCTGCTCAATCTGGCCAGAGCTCAACACCGACATTGCGAACGTCCAGCGATTGCTCCTACACTAAAGGTGCCAGCCCTGAAAGCTCTTGCTGGTCCTCATCTCCCACTGGTAACCTCTCAAACGAACCACAAACACTTGGCCTCTGAACTTGTTTAGCCTACTAAAACTTCCAACGTACACAGCCTCTCCTGCTCAATCTGGCCAGAGCTCAACACCAAAATTGCGAACGTCCAGCGATTGCTCCTACACTAAAGGTGCCAGCCCTGAAAGCTCTTGCTGGTCCTCATCTCCCACTGGTAACCTCTCAAACGAACCACAAACACTTGGCCTCTGAACTTGTTTAGCCTACTAAAACTTCCAACGTACACAGCCTCTCCTGCTCAATCTGGCCAAAATTCACCAACGAAATTCGAACGTCCAGGGATTGCTCCTACACTAAAGGTGCCAGCCCTGAAAGCTCTTGCTGGTCCTCATCTCCCACTGGTAACCTCTCAAACGAACCACAAACACTTGGCTTCTGAACTTGTTTAGCCTACTAAAACTTCCAACGTACACAGCCTCTCCTGCTCAATCTGGCCAGAGCTCAACACCGACATTGCGAACGTCCAGCGATTGCTCCTACACTAAAGGTGCCAGCCCTGAAAGCTCTTGCTGGTCCTCATCTCCCACTGGTAACCTCTCAAACGAACCACAAACACTTGGGCTCTGAACTTGTTTAGGCTGCTAAAACTTCCAATGTACACAGCCTCTCCTGCTCAATCTGGCCAGAGCTCAACACTGAAATTGCGAACGTCCAGCGATTGCTCCTACACTAAAGGTGCCAGCCCTGAAAGCTCTTGCTGGTCCTCATCTCCCACTGGTAACCTCTCAAACGAACCACAAACACTTGGGCTCTGAACTTGTTTAGCCTACTAAAACTTCCAACGTACACAGCCTCTCCTGCTCAATCTGCCCAAAATTCAGCAATGAAATTGCGAACGTCCAGCGATTGCTCCTACACTAAAGGTGCCAGCCCTGAAAGCTCTTGCTGCTCCTCATCTCCCACTGGTAACCTCTCAAACGAACCACAAACACTTGGCCTCTGAACTTGTTTAGCCTACTAAAACTTCCAACGTACACAGCCTCTCCTGCTAAATCTGGCCAGAGCTCAACACCGAAATTGCGAACGTCCAGCGATTGCTCCTACACTAAAGGGGCCAGCCCTGAAAGCTCTTGCTGCTCCTCATCTCCCACTGGTAACCTGTCAAACGAACCACAAACACTTGGCCTCTGAACTTGTTTAGCCTACTAAAACTTCCAACGTACACAGCCTCTCCTGCTCAATCTGGCCAGAGCTCAACACCGAACTTGTGAACGTCCAGCGATTGCTCCTACACTAAAGGTGCCAGCCCTGAAAGCTCTTGCTGGTCCTCATCTCCCACTGGTAACCTCTCAAACGAACCACAAACACTTGGGCTCTGAACTTGTTTAGCCTACTAAAACTTCCAACGTACACAGCCTCTCCTGCTCAATCTGGCCAGAGCTCAACACCGAAATTACGAAAGTCCAGCGATTGCTCCTACACTAAAGGTGCCAGCCCTGAAAGCTCTTGCTGCTCCTCATCTCCCACTGGTAACCTCTCAAACGAACCACAAACACTTGGGCTCTGAACTTGTTTAGCCTACTAAAACTTCCAACGTACACAGCCTCTCCTGCTCAATCTGGCCAGAGCTCAACACCGAAATTGCGAACGTCCAGCGATTGCTCCTACACTAAAGGTGCCAGCCCTGAAAGCTCTTGCTGGTCCTCATCTCCCACTGGTAACCTCTCAAACGAACCACAAACACTTGGGCTCTGAACTTGTTTAGCCTACTAAAACTTCCAACGTACACAGCCTCTCCTGCTCAATCTGCCCAAAATTCAGCAACGAAATTGCGAACGTCCAGCGATTGCTCCTACACTAAAGGTGCCAGCCCTGAAAGCTCTTGCTGGTCCTCATCTCCCACTGGTAACCTCTCAAACGAACCACAAACACTTGGGCTCGGAACTTGTTTAGCCTACTAAAACTTCCAACGTACACAGCCTCTCCTGCTCAATCTGGCCAAAATTCAACAACGAAATTGCGAACGTCCAGCGATTGCTCCTACACTAAAGGTGCCAGCCCTGAAAGCTCTTGCTGGTCCTCATCTCCCACTGGTAACCTCTCAAACGAACCACAAACACTTGGCCTCTGAACTTGTTTAGCCTACTAAAACTTCCAACGTACACAGCCTCTCCTGCTCAATCTGCCCAACATCCAACACCGAAATTGCGAACGTCCAGGGATTGCTCCTACACTAAAGGTGCCAGCCCTGAAAGCTCTTGCTGGTCCTCATCTCCCACTGGTAACCTCTCAAACGAACCACAAACACTTGGGCTCTGAACTTGTTTAGCCTACTAAAACTTCCAACGTACACAGCCTCTCCTGCTCAATCTGGCCAGAGCTCAACACCGAAATTGCGAACGTCCAGCGATTGCTCCTACACTAAAGGTGCCAGCCCTGAAAGCTCTTGCTGGTCCTCATCTCCCACTGGTAACCTCTCAAACGAACCACAAACACTTGGCCTCTGAACTTGTTTAGCCTACTAAAACTTCCAATGTACACAGCCTCTCCTGCTCAATCTGGCCAAAATTCAGCAACGAAATTGCGAACGTCCAGGGATTGCTCCTACACTAAAGGTGCCAGCCCTGAAAGCTCTTGCTGGTCCTCATCTCCCACTGGTAACCTCTCAAACGAACCACAAACACTTGGCTTCTGAACTTGTTTAGCCTACTAAAACTTCCAACGTACACAGCCTCTCCTGCTCAATCTGGCCAGAGCTCAACACCGACATTGCGAACGTCCAGCGATTGCTCCTACACTAAAGGTGCCAGCCCTGAAAGCTCTTGCTGGTCCTCATCTCCCACTGGTAACCTCTCAAACGAACCACAAACACTTGGCCTCTGAACTTGTTTAGCCTACTAAAACTTCCAACGTACACAGCCTCTCCTGCTCAATCTGCCCAAAATTCAGCAACGAAATTACGAACGTCCAGCGATTGCTCCTACACTAAAGGTGCCAGCCCTGAAAGCTCTTGCTGGTCCTCATCTCCCACTGGTAACCTCTCAAACGAACCACAAACACTTGGCCTCTGAACTTGTTTAGCCTACTAAAACTTCCAACGTACACAGCCTCTCCTGCTCAATCTGGCCAGAGCTCAACACCGACATTGCGAACGTCCAGCGATTGCTCCTACACTAAAGGTGCCAGCCCTGAAAGCTCTTGCTGGTCCTCATCTCCCACTGGTAACCTCTCAAACGAACCACAAACACTTGGGCTCTGAACTTGTTTAGGCTGCTAAAACTTCCAATGTACACAGCCTCTCCTGCTCAATCTGGCCAGAGATCAACACTGAAATTGCGAACGTCCAGGATTGCTCCTACACTAAAGGTGCCAGCCCTGAAAGCTCTTGCTGGTCCTCATCTCCCACTGGTAACCTCTCAAACGAACCACAAACACTTGGGCTCTGAACTTGTTTAGCCTACTAAAACTTCCAACGTACACAGCCTCTCCTGCTCAATCTGCCCAAAATTCAGCAACGAAATTGTGAACGTCCAGGATTGCTCCTACACTAAAGGTGCCAGCCCTGAAAGCTCTTGCTGGTCCTCATCTCCCACTGGTAACCTCTCAAACGAACCACAAACACTTGGCCTCTGAACTTGTTTAGCCTACTAAAACTTCCAACGTACACAGCCTCTCCTGCTCAATCTGCCCAAAATTCACCAACGAAATTGCGAACGTCCAGGGATTGCTCCTACACTAAAGGTGCCAGCCCTGAAAGCTCTTGCTGGTCCTCATCTCCCACTGGTAACCTCTCAAACGAACCACAAACACTTGGCTTCTGAACTTGTTTAGCCTACTAAAACTTCCAACGTACACAGCCTCTCCTGCTCAATCTGGCCAGAGCTCAACACCGACATTGCGAACGTCCAGCGATTGCTCCTACACTAAAGGTGCCAGCCCTGAAAGCTCTTGCTGGTCCTCATCTCCCACTGGTAACCTCTCAAACGAACCACAAACACTTGGGCTCTGAACTTGTTTAGGCTGCTAAAACTTCCAATGTACACAGCCTCTCCTGCTCAATCTGGCCAAAATTCAGCAACGAAATTACTAACGTCCAGCGATTGCTCCTACAGTAAAGGTGCCAGCCCTGAAAGCTCTTGCTGGTCCTCATCTCCCACTGGTAACCTCTCAAACGAACCACAAACACTTGGGCTCTGAACTTGTTTAGCCTACTAAAACTTCCAACGTACACAGCCTCTCCTGCTCAATCTGGCCAAAATTCAGCAACGAAATTGCGAACGTCCAGCGATTGCTCCTACACTAAAGGGGCCAGCCCTGAAAGCTCTTGCTGGTCCTCATCTCCCACTGGTAACCTCTCAAAAAACCACAAACACTTGGCTTCTGAACTTGTTTAGCCTACTAAAACTTCCAACGTACACAGCCTCTCCTGCTCAATCTGGCCAGAGCTCAACACCGACATTGCGAACGTCCAGGGATTGCTCCTACACTAAAGGTGCCAGCCCTGAAAGCTCTTGCTGGTCCTCATCTCCCACTGGTAACCTCTCAAACGAACCACAAACACTTGGGCTCTGAACTTGTTTAGCCTACTAAAACTTCCAACGTACACAGCCTCTCCTGCTCAATCTGCCCAAAATTCAGCAACGAAATTACGAACGTCCAGCGATTGCTCCTACACTAAAGGTGCCAGCCCTGAAAGCTCTTGCTGGTCCTCATCTCCCACTGGTAACCTCTCAAACGAACCACAAACACTTGGCCTCTGAACTTGTTTAGCCTACTAAAACTTCCAACGTACACAGCCTCTCCTGCTCAATCTGGCCAAAATTCAGCAACGAAATTGCGAACGTCCAGCGATTGCTCCTACACTAAAGGGGCCAGCCCTGAAAGCTCTTGCTGGTCCTCATCTCCCACTGGTAACCTCTCAAACGAACCACAAACACTTGGCCTCTGAACTTGTTTAGCCTACTAAAACTTCCAACGTACACAGCCTCTCCTGCTCAATCTGGCCAGAGCTCAACACCGAAATTGCGAACGTCCAGCGATTGCTCCTACACTAAAGGTGCCAGCCCTGAAAGCTCTTGCTGGTCCTCATCTCCCACTGGTAACCTCTCAAACGAACCACAAACACTTGGCCTCTGAACTTGTTTAGCCTACTAAAACTTCCAACGTACACAGCCTCTCCTGCTCAATCTGGCCAGAGCTCAACACCAAATTGCGAAAGTCCAGCGATTGCTCCTACACTAAAGGTGCCAGCCCTGAAAGCTCTTGCTGGTCCTCATCTCCCACTGGTAACCTCTCAAACGAACCACAAACACTTGGGCTCTGAACTTGTTTAGCCTACTAAAACTTCCAACGTACACAGCCTCTCCTGCTCAATCTGGCCAGAGCTCAACACCGAAATTGCGAACGTCCAGCGATTGCTCCTACACTAAAGGTGCCAGCCCTGAAAGCTCTTGCTGGTCCTCATCTCCCACTGGTAACCTCTCAAACGAACCACAAACACTTGGGCTCTGAACTTGTTTCGCCTACTAAAACTTCCAACGTACACAGCCTCTCCTGCTCAATCTGGCCAGAGCTCAACACCGAAATTGCGAACGTCCAGCGATTGCTCCTACACTAAAGGTGCCAGCCCTGAAAGCTCTTGCTGGTCCTCATCTCCCACTGGTAACCTCTCAAACGAACCACAAACACTTGGCCTCTGAACTTGTTTAGCCTACTAAAACTTCCAACGTACACAGCCTCTCCTGCTCAATCTGGCCAGAGCTCAACACCGACATTGCGAACGTCCAGCGATTGCTCCTACACTAAAGGTGCCAGCCCTGAAAGCTCTTGCTGGTCCTCATCTCCCACTGGTAACCTCTCAAACGAACCACAAACACTTGGCCTCTGAACTTGTTTAGCCTACTAAAACTTCCAACGTACACAGCCTCTCCTGCTCAATCTGCCCAAAATTCACCAACGAAATTGCGAACGTCCAGCGATTGCTCCTACACTAAAGGTGCCAGCCCTGAAAGCTCTTGCTGGTCCTCATCTCCCACTGGTAACCTCTCAAACGAACCACAAACACTTGGGCTCTGAACTTGTTTAGCCTACTAAAACTTCCAATGTACACAGCCTCTCCTGCTCAATCTGGCCAAAATTCAGCAACGAAATTCGAACGTCCAGGGATTGCTCCTACACTAAAGGTGCCAGCCCTGAAAGCTCTTGCTGGTCCTCATCTCCCACTGGTAACCTCTCAAACGAACCACAAACACTTGGGCTCTGAACTTGTTTAGCCTACTAAAACTTCCAACGTACACAGCCTCTCCTGCTCAATCTGGCCAGAGCTCAACACTGACATTGCGAACGTCCAGCGATTGCTCCTACACTAAAGGTGCCAGCCCTGAAAGCTCTTGCTGCTCCTCATCTCCCACTGGTAACCTCTCAAACGAACCACAAACACTTGGGCTCTGAACTTGTTTAGGCTGCTAAAACTTCCAATGTACACAGCCTCTCCTGCTCAATCTGGCCAGAGCTCAACACTGAAATTGCGAACGTCCAGCGATTGCTCCTACACTAAAGGTGCCAGCCCTGAAAGCTCTTGCTGGTCCTCATCTCCCACTGGTAACCTCTCAAACGAACCACAAACACTTGGGCTCTGAACTTGTTTCGCCTACTAAAACTTCCAACGTACACAGCCTCTCCTGCTCAATCTGCCCAAAATTCACCAACGAAATTGCGAACGTCCAGCGATTGCTCCTACACTAAAGGTGCCAGCCCTGAAAGCTCTTGCTGCTCCTCATCTCCCACTGGTAACCTCTCAAACGAACCACAAACACTTGGGCTCTGAACTTGTTTAGCCTACTAAAACTTCCAACGTACACAGCCTCTCCTGCTCAATCTGGCCAAAATTCACCAACGAAATTGCGAACGTCCAGCGATTGCTCCTACACTAAAGGTGCCAGCCCTGAAAGCTCTTGCTGGTCCTCATCTCCCACTGGTAACCTCTCAAACGAACCACAAACACTTGGGCTCTGAACTTGTTTAGCCTACTAAAACTTCCAACGTACACAGCCTCTCCTGCTCAATCTGGCCAAAATTCACCAACGAAATTGCGAACGTCCAGCGATTGCTCCTACACTAAAGGTGCCAGCCCTGAAAGCTCTTGCTGGTCCTCATCTCCCACTGGTAACCTCTCAAACGAACCACAAACACTTGGGCTCTGAACTTGTTTAGCCTACTAAAACTTCCAACGTACACAGCCTCTCCTGCTCAATCTGGCCAAAATTCAGCAACGAAATTGCGAACGTCCAGGGATTGCTCCTACACTAAAGGTGCCAGCCCTGAAAGCTCTTGCTGGTCCTCATCTCCCACTGGTAACCTCTCAAACGAACCACAAACACTTGGCTTCTGAACTTGTTTAGCCTACTAAAACTTCCAACGTACACAGCCTCTCCTGCTCAATCTGGCCAGAGCTCAACACCGACATTGCGAACGTCCAGGGATTGCTCCTACACTAAAGGGGCCAGCCTGAAAGCTCTTGCTGGTCCTCATCTCCCACTGGTAACCTCTCAAACGAACCACAAACACTTGGGCTCTGAACTTGTTTAGGCTGCTAAAACTTCCAATGTACACAGCCTCTCCTGCTCAATCTGGCCAGAGCTCAACACTGAAATTGCGAACGTCCAGGGATTGCTCCTACACTAAAGGTGCCAGCCCTGAAAGCTCTTGCTGGTCCTCATCTCCCACTGGTAACCTCTCAAACGAACCACAAACACTTGGGCTCTGAACTTGTTTAGCCTACTAAAACTTCCAACGTACACAGCCTCTCCTGCTCAATCTGCCCAAAATTCACCAACGAAATTACGAACGTCCAGCGATTGCTCCTACACTAAAGGTGCCAGCCCTGAAAGCTCTTGCTGGTCCTCATCTCCCACTGGTAACCTCTCAAACGAACCACAAACACTTGGGCTCTGAACTTGTTTAGCCTACTAAAACTTCCAACGTACACAGCCTCTCCTGCTCAATCTGGCCAGAGCTCAACACCGACATTGCGAACGTCCAGCGATTGCTCCTACACTAAAGGGGCCAGCCCTGAAAGCTCTTGCTGGTCCTCATCTCCCACTGGTAACCTCTCAAACGAACCACAAACACTTGGGCTCTGAACTTGTTTAGCCTACTAAAACTTCCAACGTACACAGCCTCTCCTGCTCAATCTGGCCAGAGCTCAACACCGAAATTGCGAACGTCCAGCGATTGCTCCTACACTAAAGGTGCCAGCCCTGAAAGCTCTTGCTGGTCCTCATCTCCCACTGGTAACCTCTCAAACGAACCACAAACACTTGGCCTCTGAACTTGTTTAGCCTACTAAAACTTCCAACGTACACAGCCTCTCCTGCTCAATCTGCCCAAAATTCACCAACGAAATTGCGAACGTCCAGCGATTGCTCCTACACTAAAGGTGCCAGCCCTGAAAGCTCTTGCTGGTCCTCATCTCCCACTGGTAACCTCTCAAACGAACCACAAACACTTGGCCTCTGAACTTGTTTAGCCTACTAAAACTTCCAACGTACACAGCCTCTCCTGCTCAATCTGCCCAAAATTCAGCAACGAAATTGCGAACGTCCAGCGATTGCTCCTACACTAAAGGTGCCAGCCCTGAAAGCTCTTGCTGGTCCTCATCTCCCACTGGTAACCTCTCAAACGAACCACAAACACTTGGCCTCTGAACTTGTTTAGCCTACTAAAACTTCCAACGTACACAGCCTCTCCTGCTCAATCTGGCCAGAGCTCAACACCGAAATTGCGAACGTCCAGCGATTGCTCCTACACTAAAGGTGCCAGCCCTGAAAGCTCTTGCTGGTCCTCATCTCCCACTGGTAACCTCTCAAACGAACCACAAACACTTGGGCTCTGAACTTGTTTAGCCTACTAA
Source organism: Gavia stellata (assembly GCF_030936135.1). Classification (NCBI taxonomy): domain Eukaryota; kingdom Metazoa; phylum Chordata; class Aves; order Gaviiformes; family Gaviidae; genus Gavia; species Gavia stellata. The sequence goes on along the minus strand of NW_026776606.1, from coordinate 5,894 downwards.
AACTTCCAACGTACACAGCCTCTCCTGCTCAATCTGGCCAAAATTCAGCAACGAAATTGCGAACGTCCAGCGATTGCTCCTACACTAAAGGTGCCAGCCCTGAAAGCTCTTGCTGGTCCTCATCTCCCACTGGTAACCTCTCAAACGAACCACAAACACTTGGGCTCTGAACTTGTTTAGCCTACTAAAACTTCCAACGTACACAGCCTCTCCTGCTCAATCTGGCCAGAGCTCAACACCGACATTGCGAACGTCCAGCGATTGCTCCTACACTAAAGGTGCCAGCCCTGAAAGCTCTTGCTGGTCCTCATCTCCCACTGGTAACCTCTCAAACGAACCACAAACACTTGGCCTCTGAACTTGTTTAGCCTACTAAAACTTCCAACGTACACAGCCTCTCCTGCTCAATCTGGCCAAAATTCAGCAACGAAATTGCGAACGTCCAGCGATTGCTCCTACACTAAAGGGGCCAGCCCTGAAAGCTCTTGCTGGTCCTCATCTCCCACTGGTAACCTCTCAAACGAACCACAAACACTTGGGCTCTGAACTTGTTTAGCCTACTAAAACTTCCAACGTACACAGCCTCTCCTGCTCAATCTGGCCAGAGCTCAACACCGACATTGCGAACGTCCAGCGATTGCTCCTACACTAAAGGTGCCAGCCCTGAAAGCTCTTGCTGGTCCTCATCTCCCACTGGTAACCTCTCAAACGAACCACAAACACTTGGGCTCTGAACTTGTTTAGCCTACTAAAACTTCCAACGTACACAGCCTCTCCTGCTCAATCTGCCCAAAATTCACCAACGAAATTACGAACGTCCAGCGATTGCTCCTACACTAAAGGTGCCAGCCCTGAAAGCTCTTGCTGGTCCTCATCTCCCACTGGTAACCTCTCAAACGAACCACAAACACTTGGGCTCTGAACTTGTTTAGCCTACTAAAACTTCCAACGTACACAGCCTCTCCTGCTCAATCTGCCCAAAATTCAACAACGAAATTGCGAACGTCCAGCGATTGCTCCTACACTAAAGGTGCCAGCCCTGAAAGCTCTTGCTGGTCCTCATCTCCCACTGGTAACCTCTCAAACGAACCACAAACACTTGGGCTCTGAACTTGTTTAGCCTACTAAAACTTCCAACGTACACAGCCTCTCCTGCTCAATCTGGCCAGAGCTCAACACCGACATTGCGAACGTCCAGCGATTGCTCCTACACTAAAGGTGCCAGCCCTGAAAGCTCTTGCTGGTCCTCATCTCCCACTGGTAACCTCTCAAACGAACCACAAACACTTGGGCTCTGAACTTGTTTAGCCTACTAAAACTTCCAACGTACACAGCCTCTCCTGCTCAATCTGGCCAAAATTCAGCAACGAAATTGCGAACGTCCAGCGATTGCTCCTACACTAAAGGTGCCAGCCCTGAAAGCTCTTGCTGGTCCTCATCTCCCACTGGTAACCTCTCAAACGAACCACAAACACTTGGGCTCTGAACTTGTTTAGCCTACTAAAACTTCCAACGTACACAGCCTCTCCTGCTCAATCTGGCCAGAGCTCAACACCGACATTGCGAACGTCCAGCGATTGCTCCTACACTAAAGGTGCCAGCCCTGAAAGCTCTTGCTGGTCCTCATCTCCCACTGGTAACCTCTCAAACGAACCACAAACACTTGGCCTCTGAACTTGTTTAGCCTACTAAAACTTCCAACGTACACAGCCTCTCCTGCTCAATCTGGCCAAAATTCAGCAACGAAATTGCGAACGTCCAGCGATTGCTCCTACACTAAAGGTGCCAGCCCTGAAAGCTCTTGCTGGTCCTCATCTCCCACTGGTAACCTCTCAAACGAACCACAAACACTTGGGCTCTGAACTTGTTTAGCCTACTAAAACTTCCAACGTACACAGCCTCTCCTGCTCAATCTGGCCAGAGCTCAACACCGACATTGCGAACGTCCAGCGATTGCTCCTACACTAAAGGTGCCAGCCCTGAAAGCTCTTGCTGGTCCTCATCTCCCACTGGTAACCTCTCAAACGAACCACAAACACTTGGGCTCTGAACTTGTTTAGCCTACTAAAACTTCCAACGTACACAGCCTCTCCTGCTCAATCTGGCCAGAGCTCAACACCGAAATTGCGAACGTCCAGCGATTGCTCCTACACTAAAGGTGCCAGCCCTGAAAGCTCTTGCTGGTCCTCATCTCCCACTGGTAACCTCTCAAACGAACCACAAACACTTGGCCTCTGAACTTGTTTAGCCTACTAAAACTTCCAACGTACACAGCCTCTCCTGCTCAATCTGGCCAGAGCTCAACACCGAAATTGCGAACGTCCAGCGATTGCTCCTACACTAAAGGTGCCAGCCCTGAAAGCTCTTGCTGGTCCTCATCTCCCACTGGTAACCTCTCAAACGAACCACAAACACTTGGGCTCTGAACTTGTTTAGCCTACTAAAACTTCCAACGTACACAGCCTCTCCTGCTCAATCTGCCCAAAATTCAGCAATGAAATTGCGAACGTCCAGCGATTGCTCCTACACTAAAGGTGCCAGCCCTGAAAGCTCTTGCTGGTCCTCATCTCCCACTGGTAACCTCTCAAACAAACCACAAACACTTGGGCTCTGAACTTGTTTAGCCTACTAAAACTTCCAACGTACACAGCCTCTCCTGCTCAATCTGGCCAGAGCTCAACACCGAAATTGCGAACGTCCAGCGATTGCTCCTACACTAAAGGTGCCAGCCCTGAAAGCTCTTGCTGGTCCTCATCTCCCACTGGTAACCTCTCAAACGAACCACAAACACTTGGGCTCTGAACTTGTTTAGCCTACTAAAACTTCCAACGTACACAGCCTCTCCTGCTCAATCTGGCCAGAGCTCAACACCGAAATTGCGAACGTCCAGCGATTGCTCCTACACTAAAGGTGCCAGCCCTGAAAGCTCTTGCTGGTCCTCATCTCCCACTGGTAACCTCTCAAACGAACCACAAACACTTGGGCTCTGAACTTGTTTAGCCTACTAAAACTTCCAACGTACACAGCCTCTCCTGCTCAATCTGGCCAGAGCTCAACACCGAAATTGCGAACGTCCAGCGATTGCTCCTACACTAAAGGTGCCAGCCCTGAAAGCTCTTGCTGGTCCTCATCTCCCACTGGTAACCTCTCAAACGAACCACAAACACTTGGGCTCTGAACTTGTTTAGCCTACTAAAACTTCCAACGTACACAGCCTCTCCTGCTCAATCTGGCCAAAATTCACCAAGGAAATTGCGAACGTCCAGGGATTGCTCCTACACTAAAGGTGCCAGCCCTGAAAGCTCTTGCTGGTCCTCATCTCCCACTGGTAACCTCTCAAACGAACCACAAACACTTGGGCTCTGAACTTGTTTAGCCTACTAAAACTTCCAACGTACACAGCCTCTCCTGCTCAATCTGGCCAAAATTCACCAAGGAAATTGCGAACGTCCAGCGATTGCTCCTACACTAAAGGTGCCAGCCCTGAAAGCTCTTGCTGGTCCTCATCTCCCACTGGTAACCTCTCAAACGAACCACAAACACTTGGGCTCTGAACTTGTTTCGCCTACTAAAACTTCCAACGTACACAGCCTCTCCTGCTCAATCTGGCCAGAGCTCAACACCGACATTGCGAACGTCCAGCGATTGCTCCTACACTAAAGGTGCCAGCCCTGAAAGCTCTTGCTGGTCCTCATCTCCCACTGGTAACCTCTCAAACGAACCACAAACACTTGGGCTCTGAACTTGTTTCGCCTACTAAAACTTCCAACGTACACAGCCTCTCCTGCTCAATCTGGCCAGAGCTCAACACCGAAATTGCGAACGTCCAGCGATTGCTCCTACACTAAAGGTGCCAGCCCTGAAAGCTCTTGCTGGTCCTCATCTCCCACTGGTAACCTCTCAAACGAACCACAAACACTTGGGCTCTGAACTTGTTTAGCCTACTAAAACTTCCAACGTACACAGCCTCTCCTGCTCAATCTGGCCAAAATTCACCAAGGAAATTGCGAACGTCCAGCGATTGCTCCTACACTAAAGGTGCCAGCCCTGAAAGCTCTTGCTGGTCCTCATCTCCCACTGGTAACCTCTCAAACGAACCACAAACACTTGGGCTCTGAACTTGTTTAGCCTACTAAAACTTCCAACGTACACAGCCTCTCCTGCTCAATCTGGCCAGAGCTCAACACCGAAATTGCGAACGTCCAGCGATTGCTCCTACACTAAAGGTGCCAGCCCTGAAAGCTCTTGCTGGTCCTCATCTCCCACTGGTAACCTCTCAAACGAACCACAAACACTTGGGCTCTGAACTTGTTTAGCCTACTAAAACTTCCAACGTACACAGCCTCTCCTGCTCAATCTGGCCAGAGCTCAACACCGAAATTGCGAATGTCCAGCGATTGCTCCTACACTAAAGGTGCCAGCCCTGAAAGCTCTTGCTGGTCCTCATCTCCCACTGGTAACCTCTCAAACGAACCACAAACACTTGGGCTCTGAACTTGTTTAGCCTACTAAAACTTCCAACGTACACAGCCTCTCCTGCTCAATCTGGCCAAAATTCACCAAGGAAATTGCGAACGTCCAGCGATTGCTCCTACACTAAAGGGGCCAGCCCTGAAAGCTCTTGCTGGTCCTCATCTCCCACTGGTAACCTCTCAAACAAACCACAAACACTTGGGCTCTGAACTTGTTTAGCCTACTAAAACTTCCAACGTACACAGCCTCTCCTGCTCAATCTGGCCAAAATTCACCAAGGAAATTGCGAACTTCCAGGGATTGCTCCTACACTAAAGGTGCCAGCCCTGAAAGCTCTTGCTGGTCCTCATCTCCCACTGGTAACCTCTCAAACGAACCACAAACACTTGGCCTCTGAACTTGTTTAGCCTACTAAAACTTCCAACGTACACAGCCTCTCCTGCTCAATCTGCCCAAAATTCAGCAACGAAATTGCGAAAGTCCAGCGATTGCTCCTACACTAAAGGTGCCAGCCCTGAAAGCTCTTGCTGGTCCTCATCTCCCACTGGTAACCTCTCAAACGAACCACAAACACTTGGGCTCTGAACTTGTTTAGCCTACTAAAACTTCCAACGTACACAGCCTCTCCTGCTCAATCTGGCCAGAGCTCAACACCGACATTGCGAACGTCCAGCGATTGCTCCTACACTAAAGGTGCCAGCCCTGAAAGCTCTTGCTGGTCCTCATCTCCCACTGGTAACCTCTCAAACGAACCACAAACACTTGGCCTCTGAACTTGTTTAGCCTACTAAAACTTCCAACGTACACAGCCTCTCCTGCTCAATCTGGCCAGAGCTCAACACCGAAATTGCGAACGTCCAGGGATTGCTCCTACACTAAAGGCGCCAGCCCTGAAAGCTCTTGCTGGTCCTCATCTCCCACTGGTAACCTCTCAAACGAACCACAAACACTTGGCCTCTGAACTTGTTTAGCCTACTAAAACTTCCAACGTACACAGCCTCTCCTGCTCAATCTGGCCAGAGCTCAACACCGAAATTGAGAACGTCCAGGGATTGCTCCTACACTAAAGGTGCCAGCCCTGAAAGCTCTTGCTGGTCCTCATCTCCCACTGGTAACCTCTCAAACGAACCACAAACACTTGGGCTCTGAACTTGTTTAGCCTACTAAAACTTCCAACGTACACAGCCTCTCCTGCTCAATCTGGCCAAAATTCACCAACGAAATTGCGAACTTCCAGGGATTGCTCCTACACTAAAGGTGCCAGCCCTGAAAGCTCTTGCTTGTCCTCATCTCCCACTGGTAACCTCTCAAACGAACCACAAACACTTGGCCTCTGAACTTGTTTAGCCTACTAAAACTTCCAACGTACACAGCCTCTCCTGCTCAATCTGCCCAAAATTAACCAACGAAATTACGAACGA